>NW_024582083.1:1428674-1624006 GCF_017639235.1 Corvus kubaryi | reverse complement strand
GTGCCGGGCCCTGCTTTAGACCACTGTTCCCCCCCCCCCCCCGGTAGATGTGCCCATGCTCTTAAAGTAATGTGTAACAATGTGTAACAGCTTTGGAAACTCACTTGGTATGTGTAACTGTAAAATCCAGGACAGCAGAATTCTATGGCAGAGGTAAAGAAGAAAATTAATTATGGAACACAGGGACCAACACCTTCAGGATGATTTATTAGTAATGTTTAACTGGGAAAATGCAACAGTAAAAACTTAATGAGGTAATTGATATTTTTTTACAGTGTTCATACACACATATGTATGTGAGAATATGTGTAAGTGTAAATATATATCTCTCAGCCCCTGGACACTTGCATGTCTGTATATTTTATATCTATATGTCTATATATCTCTATCTATCTATCTAGATATCTTTTCTAGCTCTTTTTTTCATGATAATGCTATTCAAAATATCTTCTAATTTATCTGCAAGTTATGCATGTAGTTTATCAGTGACTCTCATGGGCTATTTAACCTGACAGACCAAAATAATTTGAATGTTTGTCTGAGAGAAACATCAAGTGTGTCTTAAAACTTGCATTTCCAATTGCTAATCAAAACTGTAGTCTGTCCCAAAGGCTTTTGAAGTGAATATAAGTTTGGGGGGTTGTTTTCCCCAAACTTACTTTTGAATCTAACCTGTATGGACACTGTAGTGTGGCATGATATAGCAATTCGTACAAACAAGGAGAGGGAAGGTGAAATCAGCTTGCCTCTGAGTCATGGGATTTTAACTTTCAGAAATAAAATGTAATGTTAATAGCCTGGTGCAGGACAACAAGAGTGAAAACTAAAAATTATATATTGTTGTGTAGAGTAAAAGTATGCCCACTGTCAGTTCATAAGTTCACAAGTAAGTTGTATTTTGTGCTAACATTTTAAAAAATAAAACCCCAACAAACATATCATCACTACATCTCCATGAACAAGTTGATTCCTTATAGCAGTTTCCAGTTAAAGATACACATTCCCTAGCTGAGGCTTACAGTATTTGCAGTCTGACTTCCAGACACCCTACTGTTTAGAATTATATTGATGCCTTGAAGTGGCTCCCTGAAAACAGAGGCTAGACAAGATTAAGAGAATAAAAGCAGGTATTTATTTGAAGGGCCTTCAAAAGTACACCTTGGGTAGTCAAAAGCCTCCAAGGGGCTCTACCCAAGATGGACCCTGGGTCAGGGGTTCTTCACACTTTTATAAGTTTGGTCCATTTGCATATCAGGATTAATTCTCCAACTATAATTTCAGGTAGTGATGTAATTACCACAAGTTTGCTCCCCCTTAGAGCATGGGACAACATGGTGTCCTTGAGTTCAGGCCCAGAAATGGTTTGTTATGTCTAACCAGCATGAGAGGACAGTAGCTAACAGGCTATATGAAGATTCAGAATTCCACACTAAGCAGTGCGGGATTTGAAAAATATAAAAGTTAAAACCTAAGGCATCAATATGACTTCTAGATTTTGTTTAATGACTAATTCTTAAATTTACTGTATCCTTTCAATTTTAATGACACTATTACTTCTGTTCAACTAAAAATAGTAATTTCAACACACCCATTTATATAAACAGCAGCAGAGAACCTAGTCTTCCAAAAACTGTTCTGTGTGTACACGAACATCCCTATGTTGTGTGTATATGTATGTTTTGTATGTGATACATAAGTGTTCATGGGTGTTATATTTTAAGTTAATGCAGTATTTTCATAGCATTTACTTTTGTAAGCAGCAAAGTTTGTCCCTAGTGATCAGCCACTATGCTAACTAAAACTGGTTTTCTAATCAAAGTGATCTCAAATATGAAGTCAAGTTTTTCTTGAGAATATTTACAAATACCTTGGTCTTAATAATAGAGAAATATTTTCCCCACAGTAAGTGTTCCACATTGATAATCAGTACAGTGGAAGGAAGAAGGTAGTTTTCTGGGGATGTTTGGGTGGCTTTCTGCTGGGGATTTTTGATATTTGTTTGAAGGTGTGTGTTTTGGGTTTGGCCAACAGCCAATTTCTGAGCAACAGCTACTTTGGAAGAAACCCCCCCCCATTTTTACTGTTGAACATGATGATATATGGCATGAACTCTCTTTTGGCCAGTTTGAGCCAGCTGTACCAGTCATGTTTCCTCCCAAATGCTTGCCCATCCCCAGCCTACTTGCTGGCAGAGACTGACTAAGGAACTAAGAAAGTTTTGAGTCATGCAAGAACTGCTTCTCAATAGACAGAACTTTGGTGTTACCCACTCTGTTTTAGCCACAAATCCAAAACATTGTACCACTGGGGCTCCTATGAAGAAAATGACCTCCATCCTAGACAGTGCCAGTGCAGCCCTCTTCTTTTCTTACCCACCATGGGTATGTGTAATGATCATTTCTTCTTAGAAACTTTTCCTTATTAATTATTTTCCCTCAAATAGTTTTTCATATCTACAAAGATATTTTGAATGTTGTCTTTCCCTCTGAATGATTTTTTTGCTTGTAAAATTCATTCTCAAATAGACTGACTAGAATAATGCTTCACCTGAATGCATGTAGAAAACATGCTCTTCTCCAGGCTGAACAGACCTAGTGACCCCAGTTGCTCCTCATTCAGCTTCTGCTCAAGGCTCTTCACCATCTTCATTGCTCTCCTTCGGACACTCTCCAGTTGCTTTATATACTCCTTGTATTGTGGTGCCCAAAGCTGCCCCCAGCACTCGAGGTGGGGCTGCTCCAGTGCAGGGCAGAGCAGGACAATCCCCTCCCTTGCCTGGCTGGTGATGCTGTGCCTGATGCCCCCCAGGACACATTTGGCCCTTCTGGCTGCCAGGGCACTGCTGACTCAGGTTCAATTTTCCATTGACCAGGACCCCCAGATCCCTTTCTGTGGTGCTCCTCTCCAGCATCTCATTCCCCAGTCTGTGCTTACATCTGGGTTGCCCAATCCCAGGTGCAGAATCCAGCACTTTTCCCCTGTTAAATTTTGTATGATTGGTGATTGCCCACCCCTCTAATTTATCAAGGTCTCTCTGCAGGGCTTCCCTGCCTTTGAGGAGTCAACAACTGCCCAATTTTTTATCATCTGCAAGCTTGCTTAGTATCCCCAATTTAGCTTAGAAAGCTCATCCTTCTGAGGGCCTTGCTTTATGCTCTAAGGTGTGCTGTGCATATGCAATAGCTTAAAGTTTCTGCTAATGGGTTTTGTCCTGCAATTCTTCATAGGGCTGATAAAAGTCCATAGGTGTTACAGCGCAGGTGTAATACACCTCTATTTATTTGAAAAACCTTACAACTGATCTTTCTATAAGTTCGTAATTTTTCTGGAGGGAAAACAATCCACTTGTACTCCAACTTTCACCCCCAAGAATTTTTTTTTTCCTTTTTTCACCTACATCTGCTTACTATTGGTATATCATACTAACTCCCACTTGAGAAAAAACTATATATATAAGCTTAAATTTAAGTGCTAGTACTAAAAGTCTAAAAGTACTAAAAGTCAAAAGATACTAAAGCATGCATTTGGAGCTAACTCTGAACTGAACTGAGCCAGCAAGATCTTAAATAGTAATATTGCTGTGTTACTGGTCAGAGATCACATCACTTCTTATATGTCCTTTGTCATTTTCAGTTATGAGGCTTGCTGATGCAAATGGACTTAGTATTCATAAACTATATATTCTATACTGCATGAACAACCCTGCCTTTGGCACTTTTGATATTCTGGATTTTCTTCTATGGTATATTTGGTGCCCTGCTATAGCAGCAACCTCAAATAAACAACACACATCTCAAATGACATTGTTTTCTTTTCTCACTTATTCAGTGTACCTTCACCCAAAAATCTGTCTCTGGTTTTGATCATCTGTAGTTCTTGCTATGGCACACAAAGGTGAAATAAACACTTACTAAGCATCAGTCACTGTTGCAAAACACTCTCATATCCTCCAATAGAGGCCTCCAAGCCCTCTATTGTGGTGTAAATTCATATCTGAGATGCTGTAGGCCAGATGTGGCCCATGAAGTATTTTATGTAGCATCATGGGTAAATTTTCTTTCCAGCCTCCAACATGTAGAAGACAGTGCTGTTGCAAATTTAGTTGCAGATGGTTTATCAGACTTGCTCCTCACAAGCATTTGCTCTGGTGACATGTGGGCATCACTGCAACTTCTGGAAGAAAAAACCATCACAATCTCCCTCACATGACACTTCTGAAGATCACAAACAGGAGGATGATTTCTGAAATATTAAAAAGAGTTTGATGCAGAATATTGTCTGAGGTCTTTTTTCATATGGCCTGTAAACCAAGCTGGAATGCAAGTCTGTTTGACTGATGTCATTGAAGTTCTGTCTCGCCATGAGTCACAGACAGCAGGCTAATAGTGGGCTGTGTTCAGAGCACATGTTTTTGCACATGCATAGTATGGTATCCTTCATATACCAAAAAAATGGAACAGCAAGTTTGGCTGTAGTTTTGGCAAGTAAGTATGCTGGAAAAATGAATAAAAACCAATTACTAGTATGCTGTTCCTAAGTTCGTTCTTGTTTGAAGACTTTGCCAGCTCTGTAATTGCTCTCAGACTAATCAATTATACAAATTTTCTTTTTACAAATTAGAGCAAACTGCTTACCCAATTTCCTGATTATTGTGCTTTTATGTTTTCTTAAAGCTTTTAGATTAATTAATTCTTAGAGGAACATAATTTTACAAGCAATTTTACAGTGAATGTTTTCTGGAAAACAGTCATTAATCACTGTAATGTATGACCTCAATCATACCTTGTCTCTTAACAATACGCTTTTGTATTAATCAGTAATTAACACTGCCTTTTATTAAGGCCTACATTTAAGAAGTTATCTTTGTTACTTGAGCCTGTTGTTTGTAGAAGGCAAATAAAATGCTTATGAACTTCTCACAGTACCCTCCCCCAAAGCTGTCAAATGTCAGAAATAAATGAAGGAAACTTAAAGATACTATTTCTGATTAATTAATTGTGTGGGAGATGGTGTTTTTGGCATAGTGTTCCTCCTGTGTCAGCATGAATACATGTGGATCATGCTATGCAGTGCTTCAGCCTGCAAATTTTAGTCAGACTGCCTTTGTAGGGTGGTTTGTGAGCTTCTCCTTAGCCCTTAACGAGTTCAGCATTCAAACGCAGTTTGTACATCAGCCTGAAAACTGATTATTTGTCTTTAGCATTACAGCTGAAAATATGGAATTGTTCTGGAATTAAAGGAAATACACGTATAAGATATTTTGAAAACATGCATAGATATATGGATTTGTATTTAAGACTGAGTATTGTCTATTTTTCTGGCCTTGGGAGAATCTACTGGCAGGCTCTTCCTGACTGTGTGTGACCTTGAGAAAGTCTCTTAAGGTATCTCCTCTCGGCTTCCTTAATTTTTAATTGAGAGACTGATACACCCCTGCCTTACATTATGTATAAGTTGCATCTTGGTTTGCAATGTATTTTAAGGCTTCTGGATTAATAGGTTTAATTGAATCGGAAAAGCAACTAACATCTTCTATCTTCCATTCTGACTGAAATCCTCTGAGTGTCAGATAAAACCAAAATATAGTCGAATAATACAAAACACCTATTTGTTTTACATCGCCAGATTTGTTTTAGCTTAAAAGTCACAGAAGAATCATGCGTGTTCCTAACTACGGAGGAATGGAGAATTTTTCCATAGTGTAATTTTTAAATAAAACCAAAATTATTAAAGAGTATAGTTTTCCAAAGACAGTTCAGGAAAAAGATCTGTATTTCAACAAATCTAATGCACTTGCAGAAAAAAAAAAGTCTAAGAAATTAATTTGAAATATCTCTGAGTGACATGCCTTGATTTTGATTCAAAATGAATGTGTGGAATTTTGGTCGCTTTTTTCTGTGAAGGCTGAGCTACTTAAACGGTTCTAACTTGAGTGAATGTAGTTCACATTTCAGCTCTCCAGCTTTGATTGCCATGCTAAGGTATTTCCTACAGTCAGATGTACTTCTAGCTTAGGTACAGTGGGAGTGATTTGTTTCTGAAATGTTTTCATGGAAAACAGTTGTAGTCTGTAGAAGAGGTCACTTTTTATAGATTGTATTGCACATGTTGTTCACTCATAGGTTCCCAGATAAACAAAATCTTGCTGGAAGAAATACTTTTCATTCTGATATAACATTCAGGTGTCTCATAAAAATGGTATTAGTTGTGAATATTGTTATCCCCTCAGTGAATTTCATCTTGTATGAAACTCAGCAACCATGAACTCACACACATATCACTGCATGACCTTTCAAGAAGACATTCTGATGTTGGACACAGGGTGTTCCATGAAAGTGACATTAGCAAGCATGAAATATTACTACCGCTATAACAAAGCAAGATGGTGTCACTTCTAGAACTGGAATTTTAGGTTTTGAATAAGCTGTTTGAGTAACTAGATAAAATCCTTTAATCTACTAAATAAAATGAAACTGTTTACTATGGGTATGAACTGAGCTCTTCTGGCATCTTTATTATAGTACACTTTTATGAATACATAATTAAACTGAGAAGACCAGTCCAGGAGTTTAAAATAACAAAACCAGCTACCATGAATTTTCGATCAAGTGACAAGCATGGCTATCTCAGGCTAGTGATCAAACTTGTTTCTTCAAAAAGTGAAAACATTTCCCATGTTTGTTCGTCTGGGCTGAGATATAAAATGGTATCTTGAGAGCTCACAATTTTGGGATAGAAATAAGCATACAGTACTGTTGGATGGATGCTGATGTGAGACACAAAACAATCTTTGCTTGTTTGAACTTCCTATGGCTGTCTTGGTATGATTGTATCATATTGTACCTCTGAAACTGGACTTATTTTTCAATGACTGAAAAATCTGTGGTATTCATTTGGGTATGTTCTTTTAGAAAACAAACTTAGCACAGAAAATAGCGTATTGAAATTAATCCAGAAGGCTTTTCCTGAACTAGGTGTTACACGTGTGCCACAGTGGTACATCTTAAGAACCCCTTCCTTATGTTCATTAATACCTGTTCAGTACTTATCAGTCTTATTTCTAAATTGTATTTTAAACTTTACAGTATTGTAAAAATACCCATGAGATTGATGAATGTGTTTCAAGCCACAATGAATCTGAGTCATAAAGTGGAACTACAAAGATGGGTTCTTGTTTCTGGACCCACACTATTGTTCATAATAAATTAATTCCTGTTGTGTTAGACAGTTTATGCTTTCATTGCAGTAAACCAAAGTGCATGTTGTCAGGGAATAGCTCCAGAAAGCTGTAAGTATTTTCAGTTTTAGCATTTTATGTTCCCTTTGCCATTGAAGATACCAGACCATTCTGGAGGAGGCAGTGAAGGGTTGTGAAAAATAAATAATTTAGTAATGAAACTATAGACTGAAAAATGACCTGGTGCTTCTCTCTTTTATTACATTTTTCCTGCAACACATACTGCTTGTGAAGTTATGTGAGTGGAAACATGAAGTATGAATCCTCTCTCCTTGTCCACCAGTTTTGTCTCATAATCCTCTTGGCTTGGAGTATTCTTTCCTCTTAGATAATTGCATTTCTGTTGTCAAATACTGTGGGTTGCCATTTTATCTCAAGCATGGCTTTACTCCCTTATTTCTGTAATGTCTTTTTCATTCTTTTCTTTAAGATTTTTTTTTTATTATTAGTTATTGCTCAGATAGTTTAATTATTTTTGTCAAAATATGCTTACAGTTAGGTCTCTGTACCATACATCATTGGTGTTATTTTATGTAATGTAACTGTCCCTGGCATAATTTGATTGGACTTTCATTGTTTATGCTGTTTCGTAGGTTAGGCGGGGCTGAAATGCTACAGAAGCGGTTAAAAAAGATGTGTCCCTCAATCAGTTTAATAAATGTAAAAAAAATATTTGGTACAATGCTTATAAATGGAAACAAAGTCTTTGAAAAAGCTGGAAAAAAAGAAGAGAGGATATACAAATGATGCTAGAGGAGATTCCATATGGGAATATGACTGAAACAGCCTTCCCCCAAAAGTTCCATTCTCTTATCCTTTGAGACTCAGTAAAATAGGATCTTCACTTTTCCAGTTCTACATAGGAATTTGCTTCCTGAAGTGCAAATACACTTAAGCTGCAAAAGCTGAACACCTTGAAGGCAACCAGGAGGACATATCTGTATGCTTGGGTTCCCTCTTGTGCTTCACTCCTGCTTTCCTCAGCATCTGCAGCTGTGAACAGGTTGTAGGGTTAGATAGGACTTTAGAAAGGCAGTTCTTAGGAAATAATTTGAAACTTCTTGATGCTCAGCATTTTTTAAAATTAGGCTAGCTATTTGGCTGTCTAAAGGGCGATGACAGTGCCTAAATTTGGAATGTTGAAAATCCTCATCAGTTTCTTCTGATTAATGGCTTTTATATATAATTCAAGAAGTCTTAGCATGAAAATACCACAACAAATTCAATAAGGGCATAGAAACAAAAGCTTTTTTAATTAATTAGAAATGCTTTCTGAATTGGCAGATAGCTTTCCCGTGGGAACCTCCCAAATATGCATAAAACTCTAGAATACATAGACTAAAATCTCACAAAAAATCAAGGAGTTTTCTCTCTAGACTCAGGACAGCACAAAAGAGTTCTGAAGGAGTTAGCTTCCTGCCAAAATAATTTGTCAATGCTCTTTCCTCATGTTTTCTCATTTAATTGGTTCACTAGCTTAAGAACATAATTTCTTTTATGTTTTTGTGCTATGAAAAAGGACGAAAGATTGGAAGCACTATGATAAGTTCCCTGAGGGCTCTTGTTTCTAGAATGAACCCTGATTTTATTTATTTTCTTTTTTTCAGTTTAGGTTAGAAGCTTTTTCCTTTGTCTGAATACATGTCTGCCTGCTCTGACTACAGGGCTAAAAGCTTACACATAAATGTTGTCCTCACCATTTATTTGGGGACTCTGTCCTCGATCTGCATTTCTTGAAATCCCAGCATAGCAGTTTACAGACTTAGCACATGCTCTTGTTGAGGAATGCCTCAAAACTTCACGCAGTTCAGGCCGAGCTGAACTGTACCTTGAAAAAAAAATTACAGACTTATCTTCAGCATGTATAGTAGGTGACATATGAAGGATATTGCTTTAAAAAGACACAGAGTGAACATTAAAGCTAAATGAGAAGAGTGGGTCCTTGCTGTCCTCATGGGTACGCTCTGGCAGAGCTGCAGGTGGGGTTTCCTGTATTGCATGCCATATGTTGCATCTGTGGAAGATAACACATTGATAGACCTGTGACCTTCCATAGACTGAAAGCATCAGTGTCTCAGTATTTTTGAGGAAGCTGAGAACAGACAAAGAACAACACAGAGTAAAAGAGCAAATGGCATTTTAGAGCATATTGGCTTCCTACGCATCCTTGCACCAATCTTTCAAAGATGTGCTGGTGTTAAACAAACATCTAGCATGTTGTTGCTGCATTATGTTGGGCATACATTTCTGAAATTCTAAAGGGCCTAATGGGTACTAATTAAGAATGAGTGATTTGAGCAACAGAAACAGTGTAGCAGTGTTTTTCTGGGCTGAGAAACCCAGGCAAAATGCCAAGGTAACATAGCTATGCAGGTCTGAAATTTGGGTCTTTTTGAAGGATTATACTTTGTGCTATGTTGAAATCTCTTTACAGATTAAATTATTGTGTGACTGGCTTTACCATATCCACACAGAGGAGTGAGATGACTCCAAAAAAAACGCTGGAGTAATTTTATACTGAAAGAGCATCTAATGCGTATTAAATTTATCTCATGTTTTGTAATGACATTCTGATTGTCCTTTTACAAAAATACCTCTGGTTGTAAACAGCCTATTGACACAATAGATTATGCAACAATCCATATTGTTGGAATTTTTAGAGATTAAGGCATCATTAAGCTTCTATAAGCTCTTTACAAATGCTTCCTCAAAACAAGGTGTGGGCAAACACGACAAGTTGCTCTATTTTGTGGTTCTGCCCCTTTCTGTCTCCCATGAGATAAGGAAAAGTACAAGTAAAGTCAATCAAGTATGTAGTATGAAAACCATTCAGTGGATTACTTCAGTATATACCTAATTTCAAGTCTGAGTTGCATCAAAGTTGAGTATCAATGAGGACAGAAAAATAATAACACCTGTGAAAAACTGTACAGGTCTTCTTTCTGAGATCATTCATAAATGCACTATATAATACATAATCGGGCATTTTCCACTGTTTGTCTTCAGTATTTGTATTAGACTATTAGTTTTTAATTAATTTTTTACATTATGTCAAAGGGGGAAACATGTATAAGGCCATGCATGCAAAATTAAGAGGTGCATATTTATGATTGCATCATAGTTTATTTTTTTCCATACACTTCTAATTAGGTAACAGAAAAAGAAAATATGCTCACAAGTACTCTTTCAGAAATAGACAGAAGGTAGCTATTTTACCAAGCTAAAATAATTTGCTTTTTGCCTGTAAATATTATGCTTTGCATGTGATAAATATTTATAAGAGTTCTATTAAGTATTTTTAGAAAGGGGTTTATACTTAAAACCAAGAAGCTCATATACATCAACAGAGCTCATTTGACCACCAGTCTGGGAGATAATGATTGGTATTATGCAAAAATGGCTATAGCTTCTGAAAGTGGCAGGGAAAATTGTTTCTCCTCCCATCTCAGTTTCTGAAGAGGCAAATGAAAAATGTGACAATATTTTTCTCACTGCTTTCTTTTCATGCAAATTATAATGTTTTGGAACTTTCTTCTGGAAAAAAAGAAGCGAAGTAATATCAACTGCTTTCTGAGAAATTTAACATTTTTTATTTACCAAATGTACAGATCATTTTGGAAATGCCTATCTTTTCTGTTTTGACAAGCTCTTGCTCTGCAACGATTTGTGCCAGAGATGCTTCTCAAATCAATGGGCCCTTTCAAAAACTTTTGTTCAAGAAATATTTTTAAAAATACATATAGGTTTGAGGAATGAATCCTTGTGTCATACCATGAACAGACCACTCCATTTCTGTTGAGAAAATACAGTTTTATTTTGTTAGCATTAAATTGCTAAATCAGAAAACTTAGAGATAACCTTTTTTAACTGAAAATTCTCTTGGCCTATAGTATTTTCAAATAAATTTTGTATCAATTTACTGAGAGCGGGTATAAACCCAACAATTTATAACTACCTGCTAAAGTTCTTTTTCTGAACCAAACTTCCTGACAGAAGTAATTTATAAGATTAGTGTAAAATTTTGCATTTTCCCTTCACCTAAGGGATGTTCTTTATTTGGACATTGTTATTTTGCCTTCCTTCCTCAATGACACACAGCTGCATGTGTCACCATGCCTGTCATACTTGGAATCAGAAACATACTTCCCTCCTGATAATGCACCTGCTATGAAGCACATCCTGAATTATGAGATATTTATTCTTCTGAAAACTGTCCAAAAAGGTATAGGAAGTTTATAATAGAAAGTTTTGGGCTGGATTGCCCTCATCATCGCTTGACTGAAAATGGTGTCCTATACCACTTCACTCATAAACTCATGTGTGTGCCCCTCTGCAAAATGAATATCCTTTTGAATGAGTAAGATTTGGCTGTATATGAACTAATCAATTCAAAAAAGTATGAAGCAGAATTCTTTTTGTATTGCAGATCTTGATTATACCATTAAAATCAATCCATTACTGTTACCCTTGTATTTTTCAAGAGAAGTGTAACCAACAATTAAGATACAGTAATGTTACAGTGGGGATTCTGCAACACGATGCATCAAACAAGGAGGCCCATGGGAAAGAAATATATATGGACCGATTCTTGCTAGATGTTTCAGAGATGTTTATTTCTCCAGCCGCATGGCCGGGGCTCTGCCCAGGAACTGTTCCAGTCACGGGACCAAGGGTCCTTCTGCCCGCGCAGGGAACACAAACCAACCCATGGGAACGAGGCTGAGCAGGGGCAGGGAAACCCCGTGTCTGTGCCCTCAGGGCCCCTCTCCCAGGGCTACACGGCGGGGGAGGAGACCCTGACACAGTACATCCAGTCTTGGGAATTCAAACAGTTTATTACAATGAAGAACAGGCTGTTCAAGTGTACCTTGGTTGAAACAAAGAAAGCTAGAATCAAAAACATACGTCATTGTGTAATTAACTTTTTTCCCATTTCTTTTGTATTGCTGTAATTACACTAACGGAACATTGTCATTAAAGAAATGCACAAGGTATTGGAATATCAACTCCATTTAGTTCACTGGTACACTTGAAGAGGGAAGCCTTTTATACCAAAGGAATCATAAAATGTGCTCCTATAATTATTGTACTATGAAAGGCAAAAATTAGTTTTCAGTATAATCCCTGGAAATGGGTGGTACCATAAAGCATGGCAAATTAATGCTGCTGACCATTATAACTTTTTGGAAATTAAAGCTTTTTTCTTTTTCCAGATGATTGCTTGTGAGAACAATTCTGGTTTAATCAATGAACTATGTGTGCTTCAAATTGTTCAGGAATCTCTTTTTTTTTCCTACTCTTTAAAGTTATTTTGAAAATCAAATTTTCATTGAGGTGCAAAAGTCACAGAAGTACCTCTGAAATACACCTCTTCTGCTCTGGTTATCATGGAGATGTTCACAAAGCATGCCATTGCAAGAGGTGAAATCTTTAAAAGCTGACTTTAAAAGGATGCAGAATAATACTTTGGAATGTAATGTATTCATGGAAATCCATAAAGTAAAGACAGAGTGTTTGAGCTGTTTTTCAAAGCTGTGATAATGAAGGCTTAGTAAATAGTATTGAACATACCTAAAAGTTGGTTAGACTTCTATCATTCTAGTCTATGATTATTAGATTCATAATAATGTAACATGTCACCACGGCAACTTTTCCTCCAATGCAAGTAAAAAATAACTCTCAACTGTGAGAGCAGAAAAGGATATAAAGGGTGTTTGAGGGGTTTTTTTCTTCCTCCAGAGTTTATAGAAGTTTCAGATATTTCCTAGGACAGATCTAATACAGTGGTCTAAATACTTAGGAGACATTACATTTATTTTTTAAAAACATTTTGTGGGCCTGGTACAAGATTATAGTGCATTTTCAGAAACTGATTGTACTGTGATGCTGATAACTTGTCTTTGTTTAGAGCTTTCCATATTTCCTTCATATATTTTCCATCTGCTTTTTTTTTTCCTTTAGAGTGTGTAAAATCTAGCAACACTAGTGAAAAGACTTTCATTTGCAAAATCAGAAAACAAATACACAAAGGGTGTTGATTACCCTCTCTTTTTTTCCTCTTTCTCTTTGTTTCTTTTCCCTTTCAATTATGTGGAAATAGAACTGACCACCACATATTCTAGCAGGCCCATTTTTTTTCTTATTCACTAAATTCCCTCTTTTTCTTACATTCTTATTTTACTTTAATTTCTCTCTTGTTAATGACCACATAACACTAATAGGGAAGATACATTATTTAGCAACTGTTACATCATTGGAGGACATCACTAATAAATTCCTTCAAGTTTTTCTGCATCTTAAGATAACGTAAATTTATACTTTGTTTTAGCAAACAGATGAATCTTTGTCGTTCCTTAAATACTATATAAATCAATTCAGTATTAGCTGATTAAGTATTAGAAATGTCATAGCAATTTTTATGGTGGGAACACCAAGAAAATTAGGATGGGAGTCCCACTGTACTATCATTGTATAAGCACGTGCTGACATACCTCTTCCTTCACACCAGAAGCCTTGGTCTTTAAGTGTTTTGTGCACCTTCTTAAATTTAGGGTAATCCCATTGAAGTTTGAGTCACAGAATCATAGAACAGTTTGAGCTGGAAAGGATCTTAAAGGTAGTCTAGTTCCAAACCCCCTTCCATGGACAGGGACACGTCCCACTAGATCAGGTTGCTCAGAGCTCCATCCAGCCTGTCCTTCTTACCCACATGCATAAGTTTGCTTTTGACCAGGACCTAGCAAACAGTTGTGTGTCTGACGTACTCATGTGAGATAAAACCTTGCTAGCCATTTCTTGGATGCCAAAGGAGTCTGGAAGTCCCAAGAAGCTTTGTCCATGCCTCTTCTTGCAAAATGAACCACATACTCTTCTCTTTTTACCCTTCTGTTTCTCAGAGAAAAAACTGTGAAAGTGTGGCATGTCCCCTGCAGTTAACACTTCATTTCTGGTGAAGGCTGATAAGAGGAAATTTTCTCTACTCTTTTAAGAACCTAGAGTTGCAATAAAATATCATGTCAGCAATAACAGAAACCATTGTCTTAATCTGGCTTTCAGCAAAATAGTTTAACTTTGTATACTAAGTATGTAATGAGAAATTCTGTTTATCTCAAGATATGTGCGTGTGCTCAGATTTCCTACCACATTTTTGAGTGCTTGAATATAGAAATAGTGATAATTTCTTTTATTTACTTGTTGTTTATAAAATAACAGAAAGAGAGTGTTAAGAATGCATAAATTAGAGTACATAAGCATACAAGGTAATGGATGGAAGTTACTGTGGAAAATTCAACTCAAAGTATTTTTTAATGCTAATATTCCACACTTATTCTTGCATTAAAAGGTATGTAATGAAATAACTGTTTGAAATACAAGATAACAAATGCATCTTTAAAACAGGGAAGTGATTATTAAATGGCTGTATTAAAAATAGGCAAACATGACTCTCTGTTTATCATTGGCCAAAAAAATTAACTGAAAATCTGTGATCAATCATTTGTTATTTTTGCTAGAAAGATGAACAACATGAACCTGGCATAGATGAATATATCAACCAAGAGAGATATCAAATATCAACCAAGTATTAGTATCATTTTTTTTTTCTGTGCTGTTAGAAGTAGAAGGATATAAAAGGATTGATGAAATATAGACATCATTTGCTTTAAAGAAATCAGCACATCACCTAAAATGTTTCCTAGGACAGGTTACACTAAATTAGCCTTCCTGCTATAGTTCCACATGGTAAAAGCACAGTATGCTTAGCTCAGTGCTGTCATTTTTGCAAGCATGGAGAGACTCACACACAAATGAGAGTCAGCAAATGGCCTGATGTGCTACTAAAAGAATATTTATAACTGTACTGTTTCACACTGAATGGAAATTATAGTTGTTGTGGTCTCACCCCTTCAAGAATAATTTCTATGTCTGTGCCCATTCTTCTATCAGCAAAATATTAGCAGATACATTGCATAATTTGTTGGGACTCTGCACAGGAGTACTTTTGAATGCTTTACAGAGGTAAAAGAGTAGGAGAAATGCTTGCTGATAGCTAGAAAAGTGAACTGGAGTTCAAGAAATTAGAATCATATTCCCAGTTCTGCTTCTGTCTTCTTTTATAACTTTTCAGGTTTGCCTCTCCTGTGGCACCTGCAATGTTGTGCATGGTAAAGAATATGTCTGCAGTGGGAAAATCTGGTTCTGTCTGACTGTGTTTACTTGCTGGACTGTTTGGTCAGTGCCCCCAGTACATAGAAGGATGTTTCTTCCTCTCTTTGGTTTGCAGGCTACACATTAGGTACATCAGTCAGTGCTAATTGAGCTGCTGAATTAGGGAGTTAGCCAAAAATCCACGCTGGCTTTTGATCACCAGTTTGTATCATCCAAAGTATAGATGAAGGCAAGGGTTAAAATAATATTCAATTTTTGGTGTATTAGAAGATGCTAAATGGGAAGGTGTAACAAGCTGTGGAGGAGAATGCGAATGCTCTGACAGCAAATGGATGAATACTTGCACTTAAAGGGAAATGGAGATTAGCTGTCAGAAAAGCAATAATACTAGAATTTAAAGGAGGGATCAAAACTGAGAACAAAGAGTACTGTGCAAAGAATCTCTGACAGAAAAACTGATAAGAAGCTGTCAACAGAAACAAAAGAAATTGCAAATATTGTAGCCACCAGGTTAATGGATGTACTTTTTGCCAAGCTCACACTGTACGCAAAGGTGTCATTTGTATTCAACTGTACTTGGGAAAAGCTGGATGAATGAGAGCATGTTGACAAGATGGGATACATTCTTAAGTGCAGAAAAATTTGAGGCCGTGGAAAAAATTAGTAGTGTTTTTCTCAAGGAAACAAGCAAATGAAAATAGAACAGCAATGAGGATTTGATATTGTTTGATTAAATATTTTTCTTTTAAATCACACATTTTGTAATTGTTGTTTATGTAATGTACAGAGTGGAAATCTTTTACCCACTGAGAATGTTTTATATATCTCTTTAATTAGCTAAATTTAAACTATATATTTCTTTAAGAAACTTGAAATGTGTTTGTAGAGCTTAAGAACATGCTGCTTTGAGAAAATGATAAAGCCTTCTACATAGTAAAACAGCAGTATAATCCCAAATTCTGGTGAGATGCAGCCATACAGAGGCTTTATGATGCTCCATATTAATTGTTACAAAATGTACTAACTCATAATACCCAAGCTACTGAGAAATTTGTGAACTAGCCTGAACAACCAAAAGCTATCTCCTGTGCATCTGTTTGGCTGGCAGGGTTGCCTCCCCACTTCCTGTGCAAAAGAGAGGTAGGCAAACAGCAGAACATGGATGTGAACAGATTTCTTAAGAAAATGAAAAGAATAATTGGCTCTGTAGTTGTAGTTCTAAACAAAGAAGCCAGAGTGGACAACCCATGGTTGTGATTATGTGGGGAGCACGCTGGAAAACAGATGGAGCTGTGATCTGCATAGGGCAGCCTACAACTTTCACAAGCCATCACTAAAGGACTGATCTGTGAACAACTTACAGAGATGCAAAACTGCAAGACTGGGCATGGAAGTATTTACTTTCATTTGCAGTCTACTTGGGTTCTCCCTGAGCTATGCTTTCATTATTACAGATGTCTCTCAAAAGAATTTTTTTTAAAATGGCTGCCAATTTTTCAACCGTGACTTCTGTATTTTACTGTACTTTCTTTGTAAACTTTTCAGGAAAAAATGTCCTAGATTGGAAAAAGTTACAATTATTGACTATTTTGACTAGCTCTTTGGTGATAACAGTTGAGTTTTACTCTGAAAAAATTCAGATGTTCTGCTTTTCTTCCTTTTCCTTCAAAGAATTTGCAAGTTTATAAAGAATGCATGTATTCAGCTGGGCTAAGTGGAAGTATTGCTAAGTACCTCTACACATAGATCACATTTTCCCAGTGCAAAAGTGAATTTCTGCTGACCTACATTTCTCATCATACATTTAAAATCTTTTATTAACCACTGCTGACTCTACGAGAAAATGATTTAATGAATTTTATTAATGTTTTCCAAATATCTCTGTGGAAACTAATATATGATAAAATTGGAACAGTTTTTATATATGCATATTTCCACATAAGCTTTTTCCCAAAAGACAGAACTCCCAATTTGGCTCTTTATTACCTGCAAGTTTCTTTCTTTACTGTGTATCTACTTACAGCAGTAAGTAATCTTGATTCTGAGACTTTATGTAGAAGTGAGAAGTGTTCCTGATGGTGGGATTGTTGAACAATATCCAGACACATTGTTGTATGAGAAATGTATTTGCAGAAGAGGAAGAAGGTCTGCTTTAACTGGAGTGCATCACAACTCCTGAATACAAGTATGTGATAATCCAAGTAGAACTTTGATCTCAGTCTTTTTGTCAGGATATTTGCATCACCTCTTCCTGCCATAGGTAACTCCCCCTAAGATTTGTAGGCTACTGGTCAGGAGTAATGTATGGTTAGCATGCTCTTTTAGCACAACGTGTAGTTTGATTACAGAGAAAGTTTTGTTTCTGGGGTAGTTTTCCTGTTCCAGTATAATTATTTTGGTTGTGTGAGTTTTTTAAGTAGCTGTGTGAATTTTTTGAAGAGCTCTTCTCTTTTCCTTTGGTTAGTTTCATGGTATTCTCTATAGATTAAAGTTTGACCATGAACTTTGGACATCTCAGTTCTTGTAACTGAATCCAAGAAATTTTCATTCTTCATTCACCATGAACCGATAATACATTTCCAAACTGTCTTAGACAGAAGGGAGAAACTGAGTAGCAGCTGAGCAGACAATTTACGCTGGCCACATTGTCAGCATGGGTAATCGTAAAGACCCAGAAAAGTATTGATTGTGCAGCTTTGTTTGCATGTTCTGAAGAGCAGTAATTGGCTCATCTATCTATCAACCATCTACTGTGCAAATCTGGTGTTTGCATGTATTTCAAAGCACCAATTATTTATCTAAATAACTGTTTGGGATCATTTTTTTAAAGTCACAGCAATATTACTGCCAAATTTAGACTAAAAGAAAACATTATTTGCATCAAAAATTACCATGTATTTACTTAATTAAAACACCTAAATGATCTGAGATGGAACAGCTTTTTCTATTAATATGGAGGCAAATGAATAGTATTACTTCATCCTTTCTGGACTACATCTTCAGTAGTTTTGCAGAAGGGAGTGAGTTTGTTTATATATATGCTTTGATATTTAGTGCTTGTAAAATGATGATGGCTATATAATAATTGGCTCAAAGGAACAAATAATCTCAGATGGAATCAATTCTGCTAAGCAGAAATGGCAGGTGTTACAACAGAAAATCATAACCTCCATTACTTCGGGTCTGTAATGCTACTGCAATTACTATCATCATCTTTACTAGAATTCTTTAAGTCGTGTGATCAGTAGTTATGGAAGCCATTAAACTACCTATTGATTCTATTGATTATTTTTAAAAGATTTTAAGCTGAGTGCAGTACCTGTTATTGCAGTTTTATTTTATCTCATGTTTCCTGTAATTTTTTTTTCCTTTGACTGAAAAACATTTTATTTTCCTTGTCACTTTCTTCTTCCCTTATGAGGCTGTGCAGTAAGACTTTTTAGAGAGAAACAAGTTCTTTGTCATGCTGGAATGTTTTGTCAAAACCAGCATGCTAGCTGGATTCACCCTCACTCTCCTCTTTAGTGCTTGCCTCCCTTCCCTGCCACTGACAACAAATTGCTTATGTGGCTACCACATTCCTTTGTATTATGACCTCCTTTGCTCTGCTTACAGTTCTTCCCTGTTTATGTTTTCTTAATTCTGTGACTTCCTGCCTTTTATATTAGAGAGATTCTGAAGTTTTGCTTTTCAGAATCTGTCTGCTTGTCTGTCTGCAATACCAGCTCTACAATCCTCCAATGTGTACAGGCAGAGAGGCTTGTCCTCTTTTCCATCTTGGTTAGGGCTCTGTTGACTCATGATACAATTTTACACTGTTGTCTCAGTCTAGACTAAAATGCAAGCTTGTCTAATTGAGGCTCATTACATCACTTGCACCTCTAGGAAGAAATTCTAAAAGAGGCTTTGTTTTATAGCTCTCCTAAAAGTGCCACACAATTCTAAATCTAGAAAAGAATGCCTGATAAGGGGATGTGCTATAAGCTTTCATTTTGAGCCTTTGTTTCATGCAAAATGAGCTTAAACAACTCAGTTTTCAAGTAAAACAAGCAATATTTCCAGAAGTTACTCCTTTTAAAATTTCATATTTCAGTAATAATTTCTTGTCCTTTTCTTTCTTGCCATATTCATGTTATAATCAAACTGTATTATCTATTTAATGATAATTGCTTTCCCTGATACTGTTTGAAAAGCAGGTATTTCTAAATCTAGATATATATTTGCTGTAAAGAAGGTGACTTTTGTCTTTAGCTTTCTAAAGAAACATCTCTTCCTCTTGTACACTGTGTAAAGCAGTGCTGTCACTGATTTTATTGTCAGTTCCTTGGTTTATATGCAAAATTCTTTCTAAAACCCATCTCAGGGGCAACCCATTTTCAGATTTATAGCCTCTCCTTATCAGCATTCTATTTTAATGAGTGCAATTCCTATCCCTCCACACTAACAATCAAAGGCCCGCCATTTTCACATCAGTCCATCATCCTTTTAATTGAGGCACATCTTTTTCTTGTTCATCTCAATGAAAGATGGGAATTCAGTGCTAAATAAATACTCATTTAAGTGTTGATATAAGGATTAATGGTATTGTAAACAGAACAGAAATAACAAAATCTTTCTCTTAGTTATTGAACCAGAACTTGAATGTTCTCTGATTGTGCAACACAAAATCATCAGCCTTCTCCACTACAAAAAAATCAGAACCTCTGAAGATTACTGGAAATTCTTCGAACTTTCAAGTAGCTGTACAAAGTGAAATCTCTAAAACAACATCCTGAGTCTCCCAAAATGTGTTCACAAAATCAGTTGAATTCTGTGGTTTTCATGGACTGTATTATATAGCACATAAATGCTGGAGACACTCAGTCCAGAGTATTGTATCATATCATATCATTTCATATCATATCATATCATCTGGTATCGCACTGCATCATATTTTATTTCCTGTTCTTTTTCTGCTTTGTTGTTGTTGCTGTTGTTGTTGTTGTGTGGTGGTGTGCAGCTGTGCTCCTTTGGTTTTTTGGATTTCAGTGCTCCTACCAGAATTAAAGGTAGAAGAGCTGTGACATTAAGAGGTAGTCCTCCAAATAAAAAGGGAAAAAGTCTCATCAAGTGTGTAAATCACTTTGTGAAATCATGGTCATCATCCACTGAAATGCGGGGAAACTTTTGTGAACTTGGTTATCTTCACATTAATGGGAAGTGAAGTCTAAACTTTGATCTGGTCTTCAAACTGGATTGTCCTTAATTCTAAGATTGAGAGGAAAATGATTGATTGTGTTTTACATAATTTATCCTCATGTCTCTAAAGAGGTAAGCTGGAATAAGTTGCAGCTGTGGGACTGAACCATCATGTGAAGACAGATACAGAGAAAAAAAGATTGTAATTTCTTGTGGTTAACATGTGAAAAGTCTCTGAACCTTTATGAAACTTAGACTCCCCAGTCCAAATCTGCATCTTCATTATGCCTCCTAAAAACATAATAAGGAGAACCTTGGAAATAACGGGTATAGGATGCGAATTCTTGGGAATTCTTGGGAATTTATTGATAATGTCATCTCTGTGAATCAAAAAATCAAAATTAGCAATGAATGCATTTCTGACCAGACTTAATATTACCACAGAGCCTGACCCAATGGGATTGTTGTTCATAATTAAGGCTCAGAGACCATGCAGTAATAATGAGACAATAATATCAGTGTTGCAATAGTAGTGGATGATCAAAAAATAACATGGTAATTTGTAATGAACAAAAATATTTACATTTAAAGTTCTGAAATGGCTATGTATATTGAATTGAACTTTTAAAATCCCAATCTGCTATATTTGGATTTATATTTTAGGTCTTGCTTTAATCTGTTTTAGACTTAAAACATGTTAAACTTATTATTAGACTTGGTCTTTGGAACAAGGATTATTTGCTGAATATGGGGTCTGTAATGCCACCATAATGCGCTTCCAAACCTGTTTTAAGGCTATTCAGTCTTGTTATATTGCAAGTAATACACAAGTTTTAGGTCTTGATAGCAAAGACATTTTTATTCCTTCCGATTTCTAGCCCTCTCTTTATAGCAATTTTCTGTTTTACCAGAATAACCAAAATGGGCAAATATTCAAGAAATGGTTAATGAAAAGTGAAATGCCAGAAGGAATTTTATTGTCCAATTTGGAAATAGTGCAAAAATTAAAAAGTACACAAGTAGCAATTCTAGTACCTTTAGCAAGAAAAACAGCACAGTGTCTAAATAATGAAAACCAATTCAGTGAACTGCCTTCTGCAATTAAAAGCTGCTTTGCAAAAAGTTTAGGCATGAACTCTTGCATCTAGGGATAAGCGTGCATTATTATTTTGTTCGTAATTGTGATTGTCTTTAGAAAATTAATTTGTGAACAGAGGCTTAAAAGCCTCTATGGCTAATATCATCTTCTGCAAACAGATTTTATAGCATATCTCAGAAAAATATCATGAAAGCTGTATTTTAAAAAAGATCTGGAGCCTTGAAAATCACTAACTACTGAATATAGAGAGCTATAGTCCAGAGATCACAAAGAGATAGGAGAAAATGAGTTTACTTTTCACTAAGAAATCTGATCTTTAAAATATCATGCACAGATTACAGAATGTGGCAAAAATGGTTTTTCAGAACTGGTTTCTTATTTTTATGGTGTTACTGTAACTACTTTATCCATAATGTATAATATTGCAGACATTTTGTGGCTGAGATCAAATTAGCTGTATGCACAGATGAAGTTCCCAACTATTTTTCATGTATTTATTTCTGAATCTTTTTTAGCAAAAACATCATTTCACAGAAGTGCTGAGAACCATGGGAGGGTTAAGCCCTGAAACACACTGCCCAAGAGACTGTGGACAATACTTTACCTGGTAAGATTCTGGGCAAACTGATTAAGTGCTGCGTTGCTCAATTTACAGTCTCCAGGGATCTGTCCTAAGTTTTTCTGTGATTCTTTTCTCTGAAGTATAAGTGGAGTAGCTGAGGTGTTCATGTGCACATTGACAAAGTCCACATGCATGTGTTTTCTGTAGTGCTGGAGTTCAGGGAGAAGTATATATTTGTAGTGCCCATACCTGCTGCTCTTCAAGATCCTCAAGGAATATATAGTGTTGAATTTCCCGCGTGTTCACTCGTCGGAGGAAATAACTTTCAGGGATGGGACTATGCAATTACACAGATCTATTGTTTAAAATAACGAAATGCATCAGTCGAGGCGTGAGATTTTACAACACCTCCGAATAATGGCGACTAGTCACAAGATTTAGAGTTACATCGTAATTTATAACTTTCTAATCCAATAGACACTTAAAACGACACTGTTTTGGATTTATGACCTATCACCTGTGGCACTTCTCACCGCAATGCAGCTGCGTCTTGACCAATAACTTCTCATGTCACATACACACAGATGTCTCTATTATACCATCTACATTCTTAACTTAAACTACATAAAATCACACTGTTATATTTAAAATCCTCCACCAGAACACCCAGTGTACATTTTTACTTAGAACTATAGGAACACAGGCTTGTGATCCTTTTGCTTAAGATCTATAAATCTCTGTCAATTAAGCCAGACCTAGTCTCTTCCAGGGCTGTAAATCAAAGCCTCCTTTAATTGCAGGAGCTTCTACTCCTCTGTCTCCCACAATACAGACTCACAAAATCACTTAGACTGGAAAAGCTCCTTAAGATCACCAAGTCCAACCATTAACCCAGCACTGCCAAGCCCATTACTAAACCATGATGATAAGTGCCACATCTACACATCTTTTAAATACCTCCAGGGATGCTGACTCAACCACTTCCCTAAGCAGCCTGTTCCAGTGCTTGACAACCCTTTTGGTGCAGCTAATTTTCCTAATATGCACTCTAAACTTCTCCTTGTGAAACTGGAGGCTGTTTCCTCTCATCCTATCACTTGCTACCTGGGAAAAGAGACAACCAAAATCTCATTACGACCATGTTTCAAGTACTTGTAGAAAGCAATAAGGTCTCCCCTCAGGCTCCTTTTCTCCAGACTAAACAGCTCCAGCTCTCTCAACTGCTCCTCATAGGATTTGTGCTCTGGACCCTAAACACTATAGACAACTTGTCTTGCATTTGCCTCAATACAGTCTGGGGTAGAGGTGAAGAGGGTGGTAAATGTTGAAGAATTAGTGATAAGCAAAGATAAGTTAATGATAGTATTTTTTTTAAACCAATCCTTGTTTGCAGTTTCATGATATAGACATTGCTAAGCAGCTGCTCTACTTTAGTTTGCTCAGGTGTGATTTTGCAAGAATAGAGCATGCCCTGAATCCGGTGACATTATGCCTGTGAGATGGCATAGTATCTCTAACAAGTACAATCAAAACTCCAGCAGAATGCCTTGTGTACGGGATTGAGGTGTCTCTTGAAAAAGGCAGAGAGGCAGCTTATGCTGTGGTAGAGTATTTGCATATCAAACATATCTGCCCTGGTGATTTCGTATTGTATTCTGAGCATGCAGATTGCCATGCCATTGAATTTTTCAGCTTTTAATCTTAACAGCAGTTAAACTATTTTGTCTAGTGTATGTGGAAGCTAGAGAACTATCATGATGACCATTGAAGGGATGCAAAGGAGAAAGAAGTTAGACAACTCTCAGGGATAATCTGACCACAAGTCTTTTCTGCAACAGTTTCTCTCATGCCTACCTGTAGCATCAAGTCCCAGGCTTGCAGTTAAGGAGCCAAAACCTAGAGCCCTGGTGATTGTACCAGTCCCTACTGCCTTGAGATGAGTCCTGAAAAAGAGGCTAGTGATGAGTCTTTTAGCTCTTGTCTAAATGAATGGTCTTTTTTTCTCAGAATATAAGACTTTCACGTGCTACTCTTCAACCAGCTAATTTGGTTATCATGGCAAGCAAGAAAATTAAATTTTGAACACTTCAGTGAAGCCACAGGAACTGGAAGGTGAAACATTTTTCATTAGTTCGGTTCTGGCCAAAAAAAATCCAACCCAAAAATAAAACCCCAAAAGAAACAATAAAAAAAGAAACTGATGGCCCTAATCCACTGACTGCACAACCTCTGAGGGGAAGACATGCCTCAGAGAGAGGACAGAGGTGTAAAGTCCATCCCAAATGATGAAGGGTCTCTTTAGATGGAAAAAGCATTTTCTTCCTTGCCACGCTAAGAAGCAGGCTGAGGTGATGAATAAAAAGAAATGTAAACAGAAAGAGATAATCTTTTAGAAAGATTGTAGTTCCAAAATATGTTTAGTATCGTAATGCAACTAAACCAGGCATTTAAAATGAAAACTTTTTAAAAAATAATTCTATGGGCTATATTTGGCCGCCTTTAAATAACGCAATTTTATTCCAGAGATACAAACCCTTATACCTTGTTTAGTCAATGATTAGCCAAGGACAGTGCACATTAGAAAAGTCAAATTTAGCCTGTATGGAAATCCCAAATTGCCCCATCATCTGCTGTCAATCACCAGATTGCCCCTGCTAATATGCAGCATAAACCAAATCCGAAGTGATTGAAATGCCACAGCTCATGCCTAAGTGCCAGTTGACACTCAAACATGATTGACACCAGGTTTGGACTGGATCAGTCTTGTACTGAACAAGCATATATATTTTTCTTCAGAAATCTGTTACTTATGTACTCACTTAAGAAGCAAAAGCTGTGTCATTCCACTGGCTTTGTCTTACAAAATTAAAACCTCAAATCAAGATTTCACACATCTAGTACTATTGCCAAGCAGTGGATTATTGATGTTTGCAATATATTCTTATGTGTAGAGGATAAATTGCACAAGATTTAGCAGTCTGAACAGAATTATTCCACTGAGAGTTTTTCCATGAAGCATCAGACACTTTATTCTATTAAGAGACGACATTTAGTGTGGAAAAAATAAACATTTCTTGCAAACACTTTTTAAGGAATTTTCCATCCTCAATAGTGTCTAAATAGTGACTAATAATTTTTAACATTGCTTTCTCTACCAACAATTTCTACATTCTAGATCTGTTCACTCACATCACTCAGTGACTATCACAAAGTTTCCCAACCTTTATAAAAGCCATGTCTTCTAGAAGGCAACTTCAGTTTCAGCAACCTGGTCTTTATCCAACATTGTGGCCACATGCACACTGTCCTGTACACCTTTATTTGCAGCAGTGAAATACATGAAAAAAGGTAGTGCTGACCTTCATAATATGGCAATCTCTCTCTTTTAGTGCAGTCATGAGTAGGCAGTGCAGCTTTAGGCTGAGTAGGTGTTTGAGTTATCACTAAAACTAATGAATTTTGTCTTCAGAACTATTGAGACTCATTGCTGCCCTCCTCCTGTAAGGTAGGAGGGAGGGAGTGAGTTCTGTCCTTTCTCAGAGATCCATTAAGGATTCTTTTATTAGGCCTCATATAAGCTGGCCTAGAAGATAGTGATTTGAAGAAAAATGACCCTCTGTGGTAACAATGCCAGCTAGGTGGGGCAGAGCTGGCCAACTTGGCTTTTTTAATGCATCAGGATAAAATCCATGCTCTTTCATATCTATCGCTACTCACCTGAAGGAGGGGATGGGGAGGTGAGGTCCAGTGTGGAAGCAGTTAGCAGAAGTAAAATAAAAGATGTCAAGCCTTTCATCAGTGTGCCAGGATCTGTCTCTCAAGAGGTTTCTGCATGGGTGAGTTTTTTATAAAGGCCAGACCTTTGGTCCAGGGGGGAAAAAACTCCTATCTCTTGGCAAGACACTTAAGCTGAGTGGACAAAAAGATCTTGGGTTCACCCCTTCTCCTTGGCTGTGTTATCCTATAAACCTGCCTTGGATTCAATTTAGGCCTGGTGGGATTACAGTACTGTGCCTCTGTGCTAAAGTCTGTGGCAGTTTGCCATTTAAATCTATGCTGTATGTCTAAGTAATTCTTGCCTGCTCATCTGAGCAACTTTTCACTGTATTTGAGCTGGGGAATAAGAAGGAAACAATAGATGTGGAAAATGCAAGCTGAACAGAAATTCAGCTTTTGAATAATCTGTTCTTTCTTTCATCCCTTATTTTCTCATCTCAGCTTTGCAACTTTACTTACTGAAGTGTAGCAAAACTTATATTTATTCATCCTTTATATGAACTCCTGCAAAACATTGGAGATTCAGCTCTTGGGAGAGAAAAATCCACGACTAAATGTTCATGTTTTCTCTCAACATCGAAACACAAACCTCTTCTGTCTCCTCAAGGACTGCTTTGTTTATGACATTTTTTATTGTTTTAGATAAGTACTTCGCTTCTGAAGTTGGCTCTTGTAGTGTTTGTGGCCTCAAAACAGACCAAGGCAGCAATGCTTTTATCCTTTTGACTACTTGGTCTCTGTATTCTGAATGCATTTGTGAGATGGAACCTCCAAGAAAGGACCAAAATAGTAACATTGCCTTCAAGCATGAATAGCCTGCACCTTGGGATGTACACACTGGGTACTTATATTCTACTTCCCAAGCCTTGCATATTAACAGTTTTCCTCTCTTCTTTCACTTAACTTAAAAAATTTAAAGTTAAGGGTCAAAAACAATCCTAGCAACAAGCACATTGGTTTTTACTCTGAAGTCTAGGCATGACAGAAGGGAGGATCTTCTGAAATTTTACCAACAAAGTTAGATGCAGCATTTGAACATAAAAATACAATTACAGTAAATGATTGATTGACCTTTCTGAAAATGTGTTTACTCTTCTGTTTACTTCTAGGACTATTACAGCACCTTGATATCTTCATACTTTTATAAAAGCTTAAACCAAAGCCTAGATGGCTGTACAAGTAACTAGAGGATGGTGCTTTGTTGTAACTCTCCTTATTTCCATGTAGGGTAAAAGGTAATAATGACTAACCACATACCTGTATATACAGTGAAACTTTTTACCCTTGTTATTGACTATGCTGTAGCACAGTCACAAGCTGGTGCTAAATAACCAAATTATGGAAATATTACATCCTTCCACTTTCAGAGCCATAGAACCCAAAGAAAGAGATCACATAAGAAATTAAAGTCGTAGTCATCTTGAGATAATTCAAAGATCGCGTTTTAACTCAGCCAGCAGTTTCTTCTCGTACATTCAGCCTCATTTTGTTCTTCATACATTTTTCATACAAATGCAAGCACTTCAAAGAACTGATTATTGTACAGAACTTCCATGTTTTTTTTAAATTAAAAACTGTTGGATCCTTTTTGTGTTAGCCATAAAGAGGGTGATCTGCAGCAATGTAGCTTGGTGTGCATTCCTGGGTGTACTGTGCCTGAGGAAAAAGGGTGTAGAAGACAGGAATTCTCACTCTTTCCATGACAAAAGGTGCTAGCTAACCCCACGGGAAAGGTGCTGGTTCAGTCATCTAAATTCCTGAATTAAAGCTCTCTGTCTGTGGTAATCTTCCAGAGTAAGATGCTGAGGCAATTAGTGGTCACAGACCTGGATTCAAACCCTGTTGGTCTTGTGCAGCAAGTTGAACAATATTACGAGAAGATTTTTTCACTGCAGAGGATTCTATTAGGTTGGACCAAGAGTCTAAAAAAAATAGCCAATACATATTTTTGCATTTTGTATTCAGGCAAAGTATAATGTGATTTATTTCTGAGAGCCTTTTTTGGTGAAATGATGGGTTATAGATCCTGCTTGAAAACCCATACCTTCAACTTGGGCTTTTTAACTTACAGAGTGCACATCTGCTTGAATGGGATTGTAATGTGATGCATTAAGAAAAAACAGTTTCACAGGTGATTAAGAAGTAATTAACATATGGCTACTCCAAAAGCTCAAGTAAATAGAAGTTTGCTTAGTGACATATCTGAAAGTAATCAGGACAACCATTAATGCTGAGTGAACTTCTCTGGCATGTGATAGCACATGAAGAGACAATAAATAATACAGTTTGTAACATCTTACTCATTTTGATATTGATGTAATTTACTTACAGAGTACTACTTTACAATGCTTAATATCAAATCTCACATCAATATGCAGCAGCAAAGTCTGAAAAGGACATAATAAAATACAAGCAGCTGTGAGACACATCATAAGGATGACACAAAATGATGTGAAACCAGTATTTTAGAGTACAATTACCCAATTTGCTAGAGCTACTACTAGAAAAACTTTCTCTGCATTGATTATTCACAAACCAGACATTTCATAGTATAAATTATATCACATAACATAACATGTTTTCCAAACCAAAGGCCTTCTTGTACTTCTGGACAGTTTCTTGGAAGATTTTCCTTTAAGCAATTGATTTTAAGCAAGAAAGGCGATAAACCCCTGTTATTAAACATCTGAAAGAATTTCAATGGGCAATAGTCAAAGTTGTTTCAGAGTTCTTTTTTTTTTTCTATTCAGATAATAGTGAAAGTTTACTAAGATTTTTCCATTATTGCGAAGAAAACCTCCACAAATTCTCTCTGCCCTCCCCCTCAATAAAATTCAAAAAAACCAAATAAAAATTATTTATAACAGAGATAGGAAAAAAGGATTTTAAGCAGAACAGAAATTCAACAATTTGACAATTTTATGTGTGAAAGAGTGTTGAATGAGAGCCATAAAGCCTTAACTAGAATATAGTAATCTATATGAGTAGTGGTATTTTAATTAACAAGCAGTCTTGAAATGATTGTCGGTCCTGACAGTATTTATGAATAGAGCTCATTCAATTCCATCTTTCTCTGGTTATGCCTCCATAAAACCTTCTTAATCAGTGGAAATTTCATTTCTGGCAGTGCTGCGATAAATTGTTGAGATTATCTGTTATATAAAGGCATTCTCTGTTTTTTTTGTTTTTTAGAGAAGAAAGAAAACACTTTTTGGCATAATGTATCTAGTATTTGACTATCCTATGTGACTGGGGCTAAATTCATAGCATGTTACACTCAAAAGGTTTCATTCAGACTTATGCTGGTTCTTTATGGTTCTAGATCTTGCTGGATTGCTTCTGTGGTGGCTGTTTCTACCTGAAGATACCTGTAGTTTTTCAGCTTGTTCCACCTGTTTCAGCTTTTGCATATTAAATAGGCTCACCCAGAAGCTAGGACAAAGGAAGAAGTTACACCTCATTAAGATGAAGTGCTATTCAGTTTTCTTCATAATGTAGATGCTTTTTGTTAAAACTAGAATTCTTCCTACCATGTTCCCCTTCTTCAACCATGGAAACAAGGCAATGCATAAAAAAAGTGCAGAAGGTACTTAGGCAGCTGAAAATGTAGTTCCTCTGTTTATACTTCTAATTTGGCTTTTGATTTCCTTCACGAGCAAATTTATATCTTGGCTGAGGACAATAAAATGGGGATAATAGAAAGCAACTTAAATCTGAGAAAATAAAAAAAAACATGACAAGCTTGTTTTCCTAAAATCCACATGCATGCATTTCTGATGATAACATGTTCTTTTTCAGTCTGCAGAGTTGTAACCTCTATACTGTGCCTAGCAGGCTGCAGCTCCCTGAGAGCTCAGCGGGGGTTTCCTAGGGCTGTGCAATTAGTCACATCCCAGAGTCCATTACGGACAGCCCCTTGATCTGGCTCCGGCAGCCAGCAGCGTTACAATGCAGTGGTGATGAAGGAGGCGAGAAGGGCCTTTCGTGAGGGTTTGAGATGGCTTTAATCACATCTCGTCCCTGCGAGGCTCAGAAGCAGACAGACAACGTGGTCTCGGTGTGGGGTGGTTTTGTCAGGGGCCCGAGGGCGGTCCCTGGGCGGGGTTGGGGTACAGGAGCAAATAGGGAGAAACCGAGGGTGTGGCCAGGGCTAGAGCAGGGAACAGGGGGAATATGTGAAAGAGGAAAAGCAATGGATTAACAGATCACCGCACTGCAGGAGTTGAGTCTCATAAAATAACATTGTGCTGTGTGACATAGAAACATTTTCAAAGTGTTACATTCTTATGCAGCGGTACAAAACGTGCTTTTGGTGACATTATTTTATAAAGATACCTTACTAGCACTTCATACTCAGTTTCTCAGAGTATTAAAATGTTACTTTATTCAGCTGATAACACCTGATTTTTTTTTTCAATTTTGTTTAGCAAAGTTTATAGAAAAATAACAGAAAAATTCTGATAAAAGATGAATTGCTGAGTATAAGATAAGCAAATTCTTCTGATCCAGCAGCAGCTGCCAAACTGGAGAGCTGTCTCATACCCTCAATTAGATTGAGGCTGTGTTGATGCCTTATTACTGCTAATTAAGCATTTTAAGAATATCACATGGGTTGGAACTTTGGACTACGAATGAATGAAAACATGTGTGGTTCAGTGTGCCCTAACAATACTGTGGACAGTTATTACTAACTCCTTACATTATAAATTCATATTAGACAATCTCCTGAAGAGCTGGTGGTCATTGTTTATATATACACCTCATTAAATCCTTGCAAATTAAATCACAGGCAGTGATAGTAAATGCTGAGTGAATAAATAAAAGAACAACATTACTATTTAGCTGTCTTTTTCACTTACATTCCTACCTGAATGTGTCTTGCTCAGCTAGTAAATGAAAAACCCAGAGGATATTCCTTATTCTTTACACCTTTTAAGTAGGAAAAGAAATTAGTTTATTTGCAAGTGAAGCAGCTCTGCTAGCGCCCTCCAAACATTCAACAGCAAATTATTGATTCAGCATCCTCTCTATAAAAAAACCCCAGCACAAATAAAAATTCATGTCAGATTCTCTGTAATACAACTTCTGGGAAAGAAACCATCTCTGTATTACATTGAAGCTGTTATTCGATTGCACAGCATGGTGTTCTCTTGCAGCCTCACGTATGTGTTTAACAGGATATATTAAAATCAGCTCAGTGGGACATTGTGTGTCTCAAAGAAGATGATGAAGCATCGAAAGCAGACCTCCACTGTCTTTGCCAAGACAAAGAGAAGGAGTTAGCTTAGAATGACTCCTGTCATCCCTTCCAGAAGGTATACCAGGGATATAAAGGCCTTATAATCAATGGTGGAAGAATGAGGGGATTTCAGATGTTCGTGGAGTAGTCAGATCTCTGTCCACAGTGCTGAGCACGACCATTTCTTCCACAGGCACTGGCAAAGCCATCCTCACTGTGTCCAGCACCTGGGACAGGCAGCAGAGCAGCGGTGAGTCTCCTCTACAACCTGTGTCCTTAAGTGTAGGGCTTTAAGTGAGGGCCATCTGACCTTTGCAGTGGGCCCTTGTCCTAGCCTGCATTGCTGTTGATTCACTTGAATGTAAAGCTGCAGTGGGAAACCATGGGAAGATTTAGATCACAGCTTGCAGTCAGTCATAGTTTGGTGAAACCAACTGTTGTGAATTCGGTATCTTAAAAACACTTCGCTGTGTGATGTTACAAATATTCTGACTAAGAGTGCATGCTGTCAGCAGCTTTAATGCATGTTAGGTATATATCAAATCTTGGTATATAATTAAGCAAAACTTTGTTTAGAGCAGAAATAAGGTCAGTGTCTTTGATTGTACTCCTTATCACTACAAATTAACAGTCTCTAGTTTGTGAATGTACTCAAGCAACCTTTTTAATTGATAAGTATACTATGCTTGATTTAATAATATTTGCAATCAGTATTCTATCAGCCTCTAATGTGGAGGTCAATGTGCCTAGTATCCTTTGCCTAGAAATCTGATCCTCTTATTTATTAATGTCAGATTTCATGTTTTTGCATTGTCATACTCTGCTACTCAACAATGGTGAGTAATCAGAGAATTTCACTCTTAGATTTCTCCTGGCCAAGTAGAAGCAGTACATGGGGAATGGCGAATGCCTTTGAACACATCTCACCTGAAGGCAACTGGGAGCTGTTTTGTAATCTGATTGAATTCAACACTGGTGGAACCAGTGGGGGCTTCTGTTTGCAGTGGCTACAGATATATTCTGTATATATTCCCTGTGCTTTTCTGCTCCCCCGGGGGCTGAGCTGAGATATTAAGTAATATCTGGGCAATTGCCAGATAGGATATAGTTTGTTTCCTGGAGATCAATATCCTAGGATGGAGGGACTGTGCTAGTGGTTCAGCCCTTCTGCATGAACGCAATTAATTACATAGCTGAGCCCTGTGTTTAGACACTTTCATCTTTGATCTGCCTAACAGCCTCTCTGCTAGGGATTATCCTCCATCCTTACTGACTAATTTGACAACAGACTTTATCTGTGTCCTTTGAGATAAAGATGAGAGACAGAGCTGTCTATCAGTGCTCTGAGTTTTGTAGTGTTAAAAAAAAAGCCTTTACAACGGAAACTCCATTATGAAGGATACAAAGGAAGTCCCCACCACAAGTGTTCTAATCAAAGAGAAGTCCCCTGGTGCTACTGAGGACAGAAATTGTGATGAGTTCTGTTCTGCTCTAAATTACTAATTGACTTTTTTTCTAAAGAACACCTACTAGGAATCTTGAAGTTTTATGGCAAATACTAAACAGCAGCTGTTTTCTAACTGTGCTTCCCATTCTACAGTCCTCACAAATATCTCTTTAGATTAATAAGCTGGAGACACTTTCAGTTAAAAGCAATGCTGATCAGAGGCAACTGTGTTAATATAAGCAGATAGGTTTCAAGCTCAGAAAAGCCATGAAAATTATGGATGAGTTTTAATAAATCTCTCTTTAAGGTTCTTTTGTACGTTGGTATTTTCATAGCTTGTTTTATGGCATGAGAAGCTGACATGCTGCTGTGAGCATTCCCTGATGAATATCTGCCTATCAGGACACAGTGAAAGAAGTAATTACAGCATTAATACTGAGTTTTGTGTCCTTAAATCACTATTTGGACCTAGGCATAATTTACATTTAAAAATATGATCATCATTAGCAAATCATCATCGATGATCATCTTGATAAGTTAAGAAAATTACTGGTAACAAGACATTCTTCTGGACAGAGTTTGGACCTTTGTGCCAAACTCTCAGGTTAACAACGGGTGTTGTGTATACACATACACACTTTGCCTACATTTTTATTTTCTTTCATTTTACTTAGCCAATTCACTGACTTGTGTGGACCAGTGTAGAAATGAATATATATTCCTTACCCCAGAGCACACATTTTATATATAATTGATACCAAAAATTTTTACTATTCTAGGATAAATGTATGGCATAATTTTTTTGCTATTAATACTGGTTAAGTGTTTGAAAAACATAAAGACAGAAAAGAAGTCAAAATGGGGGGAGGAATACTTAAAAACATAAGATAGGAAAGAAGAAATAGGTTACAATTTTGCAGATGTTCTCTCTGAATTATTTATTTTACACTTTAAAATAGGTGGCCTGATTTTCAGCTCTGTCAAACAGATTTAGGTACATGATATAGTTTAGAAATATAGTTAAAAGTTTCATTAATATTCTTGTATAGGTCAAAAGACTTTTTTTTGGTAGACAAAAGTGGTGGCAGGGACAAGTACTCCTAAACACTACATTTGGATCAATGTAGGATTTTGAGTCAAATAAATCGGATGTGACATTCTATATCAAGTTCGCTCCACAAATGTGCTATATCAAAAAGCTGGGCTTAGCTTTTGAAGTGCAAAAGCAGAACATTTAACCCAAGAAAACCTTGATGTCATTAGTTATGCATGGGCAAAACCTACACTAGCCTGAGATGGCTGGTTCCAGCAGTGACTGGCAGATGGGAACACTAGGGAGACTGAACTGCACTGTCTTTATGGACAGCCTGAATCCACTGTGCCCGCGAGCCTGTTCTGCACTTGCCTTGGACAACAACAGGAGCATTTGTTAAGGAGACTGTTCTGTGTTCTCTCAGTGGTCTGTCCTGTGCTTTGGCAAATGGGATCAAGTGGTTGATGTGCAGGGTGGATGGAAAGGCTCCGTTGGGGCACTCCCTGTGGTGCATCAGCTACCGCATCACCCTGGACCTGAACAGTGAGGGATGCTTCAGGAAGTAACCCGCACAGGCAGCTGGCCAGTTAGCTTTGGGACTGCTCTGGCATTGTCATCTGATTATAACTGCAAACCATCTCCGTTGAACCATGTCTGATTGAAGGCTCAGTGAACCCAGTGTGATAAATTAGTGCTAGGTTAAAGGTCTGGCATCTTTGACATTTATCCACCTTGGTGTGAACAACTATAAAAATCTCAAGGCAATGAGAGGTCTGGGTTCAAAGGGAACTGCCTGCATGAACAAGGCATGCAGAGCCTGCCTCTGTGTGAACTTTTGAGCAAGGAGGCATTTTATATTGCCTTTTCCATCATCTAATTTTCTTGCCTTGGGAACTCAGTTGTGAACTGACCCCAGTCCATCATGCTATACATACATTACTAACAGAACTTTGAAGTTCTTCACACATTTAAAGAGGAGGTTCAAAGGTATATCCTGAAGGGATTCTGGAGAGAGATGTTTTGAAAATTAAAGGAAAAAGCAGGCAAGAGATTCAATATCCACGTGATATTGGTGAGGAGAACAATATTAACAGTGATTCAGAATATCAGTCATGTCAAAATGTGGTAATAGGCAAATCAACCTCCTTGCACAATTATGTATAAATAGATGTATTTATTTATAGTCACATATGTGCACTTTTGCATGTATGCAGACAAGTAAATAAACAAAACCTGTTCTTTTTTGTTATGGGAACTTTATCATTTGAACCTTTTTGAGCTTGTAAGTATATGAAACTTGCTAAGCAGCTGATTTTCCTGTGTAGGTAGTGGCTTTCATTTATGCCATCCTAACAATGATCCCCCATCAGGTTTTGCATAAACAAGTCATCACACATTTTGTAACAATTTTTAAAATGTTAATTATTTACACAGAGAATGCTTATTGCTTAGGTGGGTGACTCCTGTAGTTTATAAATAAGTTAATAACAGAAATAAATAATTCAGGTACATTCATCTTTGAATCTGTTACTATGAAATCCTTTAATATTCAGAGTAAATATATTTTAAAGATTGTTGGCATTTCTTGAACATATGCAGGATTAAATATTGCAGTGTCTATTTCCATAGTTTGCAACCTACTTGCATGCAGAGGACCCCCAAACTAAACAAAATCATTTTACAGTAATTGAAACCTTGTTTCAGTGATGTACTTGAGCCACATTTGGGCACATTCTTAACACCATCCAGCTCATTAAAGGCTCAGCACAAGCTTAGGAACTGCTGAATTCAGTAAGAGTTAGTATGAACTCAAGTGCTTTCCTGAACAAAAGCCTAAATTCTTGCTAGGCTTCTGCAGAGTGTAAAAACCCTCCCTGAAGGCAAATGTTATGCTGCAGACAGAACATGCTGCAAGTGTTATTGCAGACTTTCTCATCTTTGCTGGAATCTGCTTGCAACTGCTGTGAAACACTGCTGCTTTCAGGGAGTTTCAAGGAGGAGGGGATTGTGTGGAGTCACTATCAGGTTTACCTCTTCCCAGCTTTTTCCATATGTAAAGCCCTCTGTTCTCATGGAGAGAGAGAAACCATCAGATGTCAGCAGATCTGACAGAGAACTTGCTGCTCTACATTTATGCAGACCAGAACAAACAAGCTCTCTCTCCTTCTTGCACAGTTCTGGGTGTGCTTAATTAATTAGAAAGAAGTTCAGAATGTGTTGTGCTTCAATGATAGTTATTATCCTGTTGCTGCGTCCTTCAGGCAGAGGAATCCAAGCTGGATTTTCACTACTAAGTGGGAATTTGATTTGATGATTGAAAACTTTGCTGTTGACCTTTTGTCAGTGAATGCTAATTTTTCAGCCTGAATCTTTCCTACCTTTTCTTAATGCCCATATTCCATGTGAGGTTTTTATCTTCTCTTTTTTCTTTTGTGCTTATCTCAGCTTTTTCCTAATTTTATCTTTTTCTCCTTACCATCTCTTCTAAGTACTCCTTTATACTCTGCTGTTTCCAACACTGTGAGAAACTGCAAAATTTAAGATAGAATATAAATACATCAAGTGTATTTAAAAGTTAATAAAAAGCAACATCTCCCCACCCCCCCAAAAAAACCTCATACCACCTTCTCCAGAGAAACCCCAAACCCAACAACCCAAACCCACTTTCCTTTGTTGTGTCTCTTCCCACCCCGATTTTTTTTCTCCAAGGATTTTTTTTCCAACCCCATTATATTTAACACAGTATTTGGCTGAATGTGATTCTTATTCTGAAACAGAAGAAAATGCAGATTTATCTTTCTTTAAAATTAGAGTGATTGGACTCATTTTCCTCAAAACCCAATGTTGGAAATAGAAAGTCAAAGAAATGCAGTAACAGCTGGTTTGTATCCATCTCCTCAGACTTACATACAGTCAAAATAAGCAAATTATCTATCCACTGGTGCCTTGGCACATGTTGGCACACAGATAATTAGGAAGTTATTTTCCAAGAGAAGGTCACTGTGTTTGATATAGCCTGAATATGCCAGACATTGGGACTGCCAGTGATTTAGCTAAAGACACGAGCCAGTGATCTGGTGGCTGAGAGGATTCAGCATTATGAATTCAACAGTAAATCTGATGAGATGTTAGGACAATTAGGGTGATGATCTGCTTCTTCACAAATGTGCAGTGGAATCACTATGGAAAAGGAAAATGATGAAATCATCAAAGTGAATGTAAACTTGAACTGGATTTGTAAATCATAGAGGAATTTCCCATGCAGAACTGTCTATTACATTATACATCACTCATAAATGCTTAGTACTTTTAGATCATCATCATGTACTTTTAGTACATCAACCCAACTAGTTTCACACATTGTTTAGGTATATTTATTATTCATTTTACTTACTTGGCTTTTTACCTGAAATTGCTTAACATTCATCAGAGAAAAATATCATGGTTTGAAGGCACAGTAAGTTTTCCATGGTAGCTTCCTACCTGACTGTCTTTTCTTTTAGAGACTATAGTACAAAAAAGAATGAAAGACACACACATAAAAGTTAGTAGAAATATATCTAAGTAAATAAATAAATAAAATATCTCAAATTTAAATTGGAATATTCCATGTATATATTTGTTGTGGAATGTTTAAAACATGTTAAGGTTAATTCCTGTCTTGTTTCAGAGTATTATTAAAATAGGCTAGATTTGATTTCCATCTAAAGAAAAATTTACTTGTAACATCAATGCAAAATATAACAGCTTCTCCAAAAAGAAGAAAAGAAAGTGTAATAAAACTATAGGAATAAACTTACTTCTTAGTTACAGAATGAAGCAAAAAAAGGAGTATTTAGCAATAGCTCATCTGCAGTGATTTGATATACTCTTGGAAAAGTCCTTTTGTTAGCTGAATTGCTCATGGACATTCATTTTGAGTGTTTTCTGAATTTTAAGATTCTGTTTGAATAAAGTGAGGGACTCCAGGGGCTATACCAATCTTCTGGATAGTTCAAAGAACAGTGATGATCTATGCATGGTTTAGGCATGGTGCTGAATTATTTACTGGCTTGTTTTTATCTTAGCTTAGCTTAGCTTAGTCTTAGCTTATGAAAGGTAAATTCTGTAATATGTCAGTTATTACGGCAGGCCTGGGCCCTAGGGTATATCACCATGTCCCGCAGCCATAGGGAGGGGGAGGAGAGAAGATCCAGCAGACAGGAATTGTGCAGCAAGATTGATTTATTTAATTATTTTACAAACTCTTTTATAGACTTCTGTCTTCATAGTCTAATTGGACCAAGGACCAGCCACCCCTTGGGGTGATTGGCTAAAATCCTAAAACATCCATTGTCAAAATATTTTTCTACTATACCATAAACAAGACTTTCCAAGGTTGCAGGTGTTTGGTTGTTTACATTCCCTGCTACCTCTTCTGTGAGAGAGAAAAGTCTCTCACAGACTTAGAAAATAGCAAGAAAATCCTCGCTAGCAGCATTTTTGTATCTACAGTCAGTAACATTACTTCCCAATTAAAAATTTCACCCATGTGGTGTCAAATAACTCTTGAGGTGTTGTGGTTGTCCTTCTTCTGCTATGAGAAACAATATGCGTCATTGAAATTATCTGTTAAAAAGTGCTTCTCTATTTTTAGAGAAGTTTGGTAAGAAAGTTTCCTACTCAAGGGATAACTGAAATAACAAAGTGTCCCATATCCATGGTGCAGGAAACAATAGCCCTTCTGTAATTAGCTTGGGCACTTCAAGAGGTATCTTTTGACTGTCATGTTTAAAGCATAGACAGTTTTAAAATTTGATTTGTAGAGTAAAAAAGCACTTTTCTAGCCTATGACACTGAACACTACATTAAAGTACAGGAGATAAGCACTAGGAATTGCTTAAGAAATAAAAATATAACCTATGCATTTGAAAGCTTATGTCCAAGAAATCTCCCTTGGTCCAGACCCATGCTTTTGTAACTTAATCTGTCTCTCAAATACTACATGGAGTATTGCCATTGAACTCATGAATGAAAACTGTTATTCTACTAGATATGGGATTTGTAACTTTTCCTCAACCTTAGGCTTTTTGAATGGTGTTCATAATTTTGTTCATCACACCTGCCTAATTTTCACCTCATAATACATGGTGGTACATCTGTTGGTTAATGACAGACAATCAGAAAATGACAATCTTTAGAGATACTGTGAAGAAAGTTAAAAAATTTAATTTTCTATCGTCTTCCTCAGATAAGCTATGAAAGGAAATATTTTCTTCCAGTATTACAGTTTGCACTGATTATGACTTTATTTATCCAGTTACGACCTTGCAAAGAAAATTCTATTTCCTTTTGATTAGGATGACAGATTCCTGTAGATCCATCTTCTTTTTGTTCATTATAGCAAATGCAAACTGCAGCTTCTGACTCAGAACAGTTGTGGCCATGATAATGCTTGTTCTGTTTTCTGTAATAGCTCTTTATAAAGCAATTGAATATATGACAAAGAACTGTTAGTTTTTTTGAAAGTCCGTGATAAAGAGGAGAGATTATATTTGAAACTCTCTTTATGAAAGTTCTCCTGCTTCATACTTGTGTTTTTACGTGCCTTTCAGAAAAGCATTCAATGAGTCAGTCAAATTTCTAGAAATATGCAGCAGATGCATCCATTGTTGGTGAAAGTGGAGATGCATATTAGCAGAGTTATAGCAAGACTCTGTGAATATTTCATTTTTTTACTTTAACTGTGCTTGCTGGTAGGATTTGGATGAAGAAGGATATCTGAGAGATCACCCAGCATGAACAGCAAGTCACAGGTTTGGTTAGAGTGATGAGTGAGACAAAGCTACTGGCACAAGAATATAACTAAAATACACTTCTTCATGCCAGTCATACAGGGACACTTACTGCCCACATCACTGGGCAGTAGCCATAGCGTGTAGAGAGTTATCTGAACTAGGGAAATCCTCTAGGACTGGAGCTAGAAAGGTCCAGATTCTCCTCTCCTCTTCAGGCAGGAAAGCAGGAAAGCAGACCTGTCAGACTCTGCACTTCTCCTCCCCTGGGCTCTTTTCCTTCTTTGGATGGTGAGCTCACTGCATCCAGGGTAGTGTCATTGCTTGCAGTGACATGGGACTGTGTACACCTTTGTTCCTAGATTGTGCTGGAGTTTTGCTAAGCTGTAAGGAGACCTTTGCAATGGAGTCAGGGATAAATTGAGAAGGTATAAAGCATGCTACGTTTATAACAAAGAAATGTGCAATTTACTGACATAACAGGGAATGATTAGGTTGGAAGGGTTAAATTCCACTGCTCCTTGGAAGGAGAGTAGCAAGGTGTGTTGCCATTGTCAACACAATGACAAGGCCGACTAGGGAGGGAAGTGGTAGAAGGAAGGATGCCTGGATAATTTGTAAACCAAGACCTGGTCTAAATCCACCAATAATGATTTTTAGGGATTTATAGGGTTAGCATTTAACACCTATGTTCATTTTAAGAAGTTTTAATTTTTTTCCTTTTTTTTCTGAAAGGTTAGCTTTATTAGTGCATTTATTAATATATTAAATTGATCCAACTTTTCCAGTCTCACAGTATTGTATTTAGTTCATTGAAAGTATTAATTTTGATATTTTATTTTAGTTACATGCAAGCCAGAATAGACCTCAGGATGCTGTTATCATTCTGTGATATTTCAAAATACTGTGCTTGGATTTAAGTCTATATATATAGGATCAGTTATTTCCCTTTGACAGTGCTGTTATTACATACATATTCCACATTTTGTGTGTGCTAAATTTGTTATTGATCTTTAGAGTAGTGTAAACAGTATGCATTTATTTACATGTATATACATGCATGAGGAAGTAATTAATTTACTTGCTATCGATTTGTTTTCTTTTTGATTCTGGCAGGTTGTTCGCCATTACATTTTGTAATTTATGCAGTAATGTTCTGATGGAAGTTGTAAAAGCAGAACATTAGTAAGCTTATTTTTGCTGTCTTAGTAAATCTGTTTGTAAGGTAGATTATGTAAATGGTAGTCTCTGCACCTGTCTTTTTACAGAGGAATATAAAATAAAATGTTTTTCTGAAGGCAAATGCATAAAAGTGCTGAGCTTACCTCAGCATTCTTGACATCAACATAAAGCTTGAATGATAGATCAGGAGTCAAAGTGAGGAGGTATCAATCTGCTAAGTTTAATCAGTGAGGAGTCCCAATGATACTATTTAAATTTTTAAAAATGCAAGTTTGCTGTTATATTGATGTGTATGGTTCTTATTCTCTGCTTGGAGTATCCAGCCAAACCAAGAAAAATTCCCTCAAGTTCAAAGCCAAACTCCTCAAATTAGCCATTTGTATATGCTAACTGCTGAGTGGCTTGAGTCATAGATGCTACTAAACTATTAAGAGAATCAAAATTAAGTATGTGTTTATGCTGCCTCGTAGCCCATATGTATGCCTGCATTTAGTGTTGGACATGCATTTAGATGTTTTTTTCACTCATGAGCAAAGATCCGCATGAGCGAAATAGAACCTCTCTGCCCTATCCCTCCTGATAGCCTGTCTGGTGGCAGGAGGGATAAACTTGTGCTGTGCACAAGGGCTGTGTTTACAGCTTGCCATTTTATACTACAGCACCACTTAAAGGCAGACAGAAGGGTTAATTTTGAATAATTTTCTTGTATCAGTTGACCTTTTAAAATCTTTTTTCTTTTATTATTTTTACACATATAGTCCAGTGAAGATGAATTTTGAATGAAACTCAAAAATTGGTAAGATCTCTTGCATAGTTTCCAGAGGGTATTGACAGAAATAGCAGTCTGATTCATAATACAGAAGAAACACAGATTAGTTTTCACAGAGAGTTAGAAATAAAGTACCACCATGTACAGCTATCAAAATGCAATAGATTACTCATAAAGTGAGAATCTGTATGTCCAGAAATTCATTTAGGACACGGGTGATTCTGCCATGACTTATACAGCAGCATGTGTAATGGCTGTGATCCCTCTTGCAGTGATTGTCTATGTTCCTTTTAAGTTGCAAGGTCTGTTTTGTGCTTACCTGGATGTCTACTGCCAGTAAAATTTGCATTTTCTTAATTTGCATTTCTCTTCCACTCTTCCCAGTATAGGTTTTCAAGCATTAAAAAAAGGGAATACTGTTCCTGTTATTTTTATGCCCATTTTACAAGTATTTCAATTAGGAATGGAAGCATCTCTCTGAAGTTCTGGATTTAAACTCTGAAAATAGTACTTTTGCTTCTGAAATCATTATTCCAATGTCCAATATTTGTTTTCATTTGAATTAATAATTTCAAACCAGAAGGCAAATAAAAGTGAATAGTTAGAAATCCAGGTAAATATATACACTTCTATGTTAGTATAAGAGGATATATGCTCAAGGAGTGTGGTATAAATTTGGTAGATGAGAAATGTATGTAATCATATGACATTCAGGAGTGATTATATAATTTTAAAGCATTTACAGTGCTATTTATGACAATTACATTAAATAAAATCACATTTGAAATTAATTTTTTAATTATAAAGTATTGTGAAGAAAAGTATATGAAACTAGTATTTTTGTTTCATTTTCATGCCTGTTGCAAAAAATAAAAGAAAGACTCTATAGAAAGTGACATGTTATAATGAATTCTTTGTGTATTCAGAAGAATAATTCTGCTGCCTTTTGGTAAAGAAGTAGTATATAATTTAATAGCTATTCTTCTGTAACTGAGAGCTACCTGAGGGTAGTGCTTGACAGGTCTGTTGAGCTGCTTGCCAGTTACAGGTAGGGATCCAGCTTTGCCCTCCTCTGCATGCAGAACATCACTGTTGGTGAGAGACACAGTTCCTCTCCCTGCTGCTGATACTTTTGGGAACTCAACCTGGACGCAAAGGCTGAAAGATGCATTCCTTGGTAACCCCAGAGTCCTAGAAGCTAAGGACAAGACCATGGCTTGCACTGAGCAAGACACTGGGTTTGCAAGCCAGCACTCCTGTGAAGCAGGCAGAAGGGATACTTGAATCACAGCTACTTCTTCACTTCTTCTCAGGACTCAGATCGTCTTCCGTGCTCTCTCTGCTCTGACTGTGTTCTCTCCTGCAGGATTTAGCACGTCACTTTCAGGTATATCCTCTGGCATGCCCTGTAAGCTTGTTCTTCACCACTCCTGCCCCCCCAGTCCCACAAGGCAACCCTACCTTAACGAAGGAGACAGTGGGGCCTGTCCCTAAAGCAAAGCCGAACTGCCTCTTACCTCCCAGGAAAGAAATTCTGTGTATCTTCAATACATAGATTCTGTCTGGTTTTATGCCTTCATTGGTGCCTCAGAAAACTATTCTTCTTTGGGAAGTTTAAGTTCCAACTTCCTTTGCCCCTCCGTTATCCATAGGCCCGGGGCAGAGGACAGTGTGAACTGTCCCAGATTTTGTGAATACGCATGTACTAAGCTGGGCTGTAGAAAAGCATGGGACAATCACTAACCTGGAGTGCAGAGGTCCCAGACAGTGTTGGGCTGACCCACCCTTCCCACCCGTGTGTGCCCCTGCTGTTGAATCTGCTTCAGCGCAGTTTACTGCCATGGCAGAGGCCCGTGCCCACAGCATGTCACCCGTGTCTTCAATCCCTACGTGAATTTCCTTGGGAGAGAACTGACAGCTGAGTATATTGCATCTTACAGTTCCTGTGCTTCAGGCATGCCCTGGATCCCTGCCGACTGCAGCCCGAGCTTTAGGGAGCCTGAGAAAACAAAAGCAGACCCTCAGGGCTAACACGAAATGCTTAATAGCAGATGTTTGCTCTGAACAGCATCAGTGACATTTAGCCTCTCCAGCAAATTCTTCTCTGAGCTTAGATGCTTTACTCACCTATTCTCTGACAACTAGCCCTCTGTTCTGCAGGTTTCACCTCAGTTTACTTGAAAAATAAACCCAAATAACATATTAATTGCTACTAATGAGTAATGACTTGTAATATTACTTCTCTATTCATGCTTAATAACTTAACTGCAACACATTTGCTAAGCTATAGCTGGCTATTTTTTTCCCTTTCTTCCTGCCTCCTTTCACTGTGAGAAGGTTGAGGCTGACAAGCAAGTCATTACCAGTGCTCAGGTATGTGCCATTTCAGAATGACAAATAATGCATCTTAAAAGCACATAGGTGGGCAAGTAGCTTGTACTTCTAGGATGAAAAATGAAAGGCTGACTGACCCACCTAACACACCTGCAAACAGCTCATAACTGCTGCTGTGAGAAGTAAAAGACTTTCTTTCTTTCTTTACATCCTGACAGTAGTAAGTGGAAGAATCCAGGTAATTCTCTTTCTTCTCTTTTCCTGCAGACCTCTCTCTGTCTTTCCATTTCAGATGAAGAGCACCTTCCCTGCTAATTTTCTCTCTCCTTTATGATCTGGACAAAAAGGAGAGCAGATGAAGAGCCCATGACAACTTTTGACCATATTTTGTCCTTACATCAAGTGTAATCATTTTATTGCTGATGAGGAAGGGTAACCTCAGCCTTTTTTTCTTGGATGCCACTAAGTGACCCACTAATTCAGAATGTGCATTTCTAAGACTTAAGTGATTTACTTTTGACTGATACTATAATCTTTTTGGTTTTCTTCTATGTCATATTCAGTAACTACAGTTTTGTTTCCTTTTACCTCTAAAATTATTTATATTTGAAGATTAGATTCCAACCCTAAGTTGTGTAAGTCCTTTGCACCCTGAACAGGTAAAAATAGCTAATGAAGATGATGTTATGCTTAAAACAGTCTTCTGATCTCTACATATTACATCTTCTTATTAATCACAGTGTAAGATTTCTGTATGATCCACTGTTGATCTGTATCCTAGTACTTTCTGTAGATGATTACTGTAATGCTACAGTGCAGGCATTAGAATCTCAGCCTGCTGGGTTGGCCAGGGATGCTCTCTGGAAGGTATGTGTAATGGGACCCTGTAGGCTTCTTGTGAAAGATAATAAGGATTAGCAAACTAAAGTAAACTGCTGGACTGTTAAATAGCATAGTGAGCAATTAACATGGACAACTATAGGAGAAAAAAAGTCTGTTTGAATAACATGAAGGATGTGTGTAAAATTGGTGCTGTACTGACTTCCTCTATTACTACCAGACTCTTCTCTTGTAAGGCAAAAAAAAAAAAAAAAAAGTAGGGGTAGATAAAAATGAGAAAAATGGTGAGGCCTGGAAAGACATGCAGCAGTTGGACTGTTCTGACACTGCTGTGTGACTGTTACTGTGCAATAGTGTTGACAATTCCAAGTATATGTGTCTGGACAACTTTTATAAATTTTCTGAAACAAAATAGGAATAATTAGTTCCATTGCTCTGATGATGTATTTTCTTTTACTGGCAATTCACTTGGTGTCACTTTGTTTTCTTCAGTGTATAACATTTTGAGAGAGAGAGATGCATACAAAGTGTATATACAAAGAGATATGGAATATAGCCAAGTATCTGTAAATTTATACATGACCTGGAGTCTCTGTTTAGTGAAAATTCCTCTGAAATATATTGTGAATTCTGACAAAACAGGAATGTGCGGAGAAATTCTGGCAAATTTTGAACTTAATAGAGGAGGCATTTTTGCTAGAAGGGCAGCAACATTTAATCATAGAATGCAAACTAAAAATAGGAAAAGGACATGCAGCTAACCAGATTGCTCAAATTTTATATAAATTGAGGCATATTTGATTTACATATTTTAGAGGATGAAGTGAAGTGATAAACATGGCTAAATTGTTGTCATACTCATGATCAGTTTCATTTGAGACTGTGTATGTGTGGCTTGTTAAAGCATTTAAGTTTGCAGTTGGTCCTTCACCTTTCTATTGAACACCCACAAATGATGCTTTGAAAGACCAGATGAAGTAAAGACGGTAGTGAACTATAGATTTATAATTCATAAGGTACTCTTTGTGTCCATCCTTCCACTGAACATAAATTTCCTGGTGGTGACGGTTTCAGCTGAGTTCTGAGCAGGGGCTGTGAGGACTGTGGGTGTATATGTCTCTCTGAATCCATTGCCAGTTCCTTCCATGAGGGCTTGGTGACTACACAGTATGAGAAGAAGATTCCTTCACTGCAGGGACATAGATACAAGTGTAATCGTAATTGGCAAAAGCTGCTTTCTTTGGAAGTTGAGAGTTGTCTGATTAAAATGAAGCTCTGTTGTAAAGCAGAGGCCATAATCTCTCTGGCCCTCCTCTGAAAGGGAAGGTGTGACCTAGAGGTCACTTGCTATTCATATAGCTAAAATATTTTAAACACAATTACAGACCTTTTTACATTCTGAAGATTTAGCAGATTAATGACACTTGGTGGTGATTATGGTGTAGTCTTTGGCATTGTAATTATTCCTTAATGTTGTGGGGCTCTGTTTTGTTAGCTGATAAGAATTCAAAAACAAGTTATTAATTTCCAAATAAAAAAAATCATGTGTTCATTGGTGCTAAATGGCTGCAGCTTATTGATGCTGATGAGTATTATTTATCACTTAAAGGACTGCCCTGGGAAGCATAATAATTTTTCAGTAGTGGTTAAATAATTTGCAGACCCAGAATTTTCCATGGTGGATCAGCTATTCAGAATATTCCTGCTTATCCCATATACTACTTCGTATCTTTGGTTTGGTTGAGACATGCACAAAAAAAAAAAAAAATTAAGAAAGGCAAATAGACTCTTTTAGCAGGCAAAACACAGTGCAGTTCCTTCAAGCTGACTGCTCAAGCCGGCTGCTCCTCACAACACATTCAGTCATGGAATCTGTGAGTACTCAGAGACAGTCTCTCACTAGAAGACTCTCATACCTTGCCATCTGTCGTGTTCTGCCTGTTCCCATGGTAAAAATGGCTCCCCCAGTTTTGTCAGATTTGACAATCATTTCCATTGAGATTGGTGATGGAGCAAGCTTCAGAAATGTGTTCCTTTTGCCACTTCTTCCCTTGGATTGATCGCATCTCACGTTAGGACTCACATATATAGTCCTAAGTGACTTTGGTGAGTCTTCTAAAGGATGAAGACTAGTGCACAGAAAAGGTTGTGCCTGAACTTTGTCAGTAGGTAACAGTGTAGAAAGGCTTTGCTCTAAACTTTCTACATTCTTTCAGACTTTCAGTAGAGTTGCTTGCCTTCAGTAGAAAACCATACATACTAATTGGACACTGTTTGTATACATTTCGAGAAATATCTAGCAATGATGATGGAGATGGAGGCAGTGAGAGGGCAAGAAATTAAGAACTATCTGCAAATATAATGAATAACAGGGGTGCACTGTATATGGACAAAATGCACTTTCATGAGGAACAAAGAAATTACAACACTGTCATATATGTATTTCACCTTTAGCTATCCACCACAACACATAAATACTAATCTGACAGCTCATACTTCTTTACTTCTTTTTTCCCAATCAAATATGAATTTACAAATATTAATCCTGTACTTGTTCCAGTAGAATAGCAAAAGGAGGTATGTTATCACAAATTAGCAACTTCAGTGACTTCTGAAATATTCTTAACATGTTCCTTTGTCACTGTGATGCTCATTTTGTGTTCAGGGTTCATCTCATTTCCCAGATCATCAGTGTCTGCATTTAAGAGCTAAAATAGCTAAGTCTCTCAGAAAGCATCAGTGACACATGGATGATCTCCAGTTCCTTGTGCACCAGCTGCAACACATCTTCAGTGAACGCCATGGACAGAAGAGACTTAGATGTGCCAAAGGTGGTGCCAGAGCATCTGTGCATAATCGGCATGCTCATGACCCCAATCCATCCCACTAGTAATATCTACTGATACCTCCACCACTCCTATCAGGCAGACCTTTCAGGTGCCTTGGCCTCTTATTTGCATGAGGATTCTTCACTGTAAAAATGTCTAGAATTAATAGCCAAATTCAAAGGGTGTGCACTCAGACATAAATTCAGTAAGTCTGTGAATAGCAAAGAGCATCTTCACACAACAGATGACTGTTTAGCTGCCACAATCCTTGTAGAAGATCAAAGTAAAAACATTATAGTGCATTCAGAGAAAGCCTGATAAAGCAGGGAAGTGTGCTTTGTATCTGTGGTAGTTATAGCATATACATTGTACAGCCAGTACACTGCGCGTATCCAGACTGTCATGCATGCAGGACTTTAAATGCATTGTAATACTTTATGCTAGCTGAGGAACTGGCTTGATGTAGTATCAAAAACAAACTTCTGGTGATTTGAAAATATGGGCCTAAGCCTTGATGACTGAAGCTACTGTTAATGATCTGAGAAATATCTGCAAATCTAAAGCAAACACATGAAGCCTGCAGGCTTTCCACAGTAGCTTTTGGACAGTATGTTTCCAGAAGTCTTGCTGAATCCACTTATAGACTGTGCCTGTGTGCCCGTATTTTGCATACAGGTGGGATGATCAGTATTTTGTGTGACCTTACTGTACAGTTGCTTTTAGCAAATGCTCGTCAAAGAAGCCATCATGGAATCCATTTTCTAAGATGAAGCCTTCTGTCAGAAAATTATTTTATAAAGTTACTTTATTTCTTGTGACTCTGCAGTTCTCCCAACTGAGAGAAATGCATTGGATGTTCAGGGAGAGGAAAAGACATTATGGTTTCAGAGAAAAACAGTAGCCATTAGAAACAACAATTGTTTTCCACCTGGGAAAATTGTTCTAGGTTTTCTCATGTGTATCTAGGAATTTAAATGTAACTTCAGAAGAAACTCCCCTGTGTTCTGTTGGCTCCCTGTCTGGCATAGCAGCACAGCAAGCGTTCTGTGAACTGCTACTTCCAAGTGTGGATGTTGTAGAAAACTGAGAGAATGCTACAATGTGTATCTTTCATGTGTTAAATCAGCAGATGTTCAGATCTTCTCATTAAAGGCTTTGTACTTGTTTCCCTTAGCTTATACAGTTTATCACAAACCCCAGAATTTTCTTTCAGGATTTGCTATCATAAATGTAACAGAAATAAAACTGTAGCTAGTAGACCTGGTATTCAGCTGTTCTATTTTGATGTAACCTTGTAACAACTCTGTGAAATCTTTTTGTGTTACATTAAGTGATGATTTTATGGTGGTAGTCACTGCAATATGTAGTTACACGTTTATATCCTTTTACAGTCTTGTCAAGAATGCGTTTCTAGTAGCATCACAAATTGTTCAGACAAACCTGTCAGGCTCTTCATGCATCTAAAAGATATTTAGAAATATTCATATTCATCACTTTGTATAAATTCAGTGCTCAACTTGTTTGTGGGATTAAATTTTGTTACGATTTTGTGCTATCACAGAGTCAAGTGTTTAGTATACTTTTTTTGACTGAAGAAGATATTTACTCCTATTAGAAGGCAAGGATTAATACACCAGATTAATACATCACCATAATCTGAATTTATTAACAAATGTAAAAATACTACAGAAAATTGGATCATGAGTATTTTTTTACAGCAGAGACAGTACTATTTTCTCAATACTATTTCTGATGCTATATAGATTGCTGTTCTTCTGTGGAAATCCTGTTGTTAATGCTTATTTTTGTCTGTATCACACTGCCATTACTGTGAGGTGAACTCTTTGCTATCTGTAACAACAGTCCAGTCTTGTCCCATGATAGGCACACCTTAAGCAGAGAAAAGAGAGACCTTCTTCTTCCAACAGACTCTGGTATCCACAGGCAATTACTCTAGAAAACCTCTGTGATGGGAGACTATACAGTGTTGAGAAAAAATGTACAGCTGGACCACTTAATTCCAGACATTATGGACTGATGACAACTTTCTGGCAGCTACAGGCAACCCTGTCTCATATCAATAAAGCTGCTAATGTAAATTCAGAAATGCGAGGAACAAAAATGATGTGCAATAATACTTCTCTGTGTTTTTCGATGACTGCACCATTTGGTGGGCATCTCTCTGATTTGTGTTCTGTTACTTCTGGAAAAAATCTTTTATTAAATTAGTATTTCATCTGCTTACCAAGTTACCTCAACGGCTGACTTCATCAGACCTCCCTCTAGAACTCATTATGAATCTTTAGTTAGTTTTTAAGTCAAAGTCTCCTGAAGGTTATGTTTGGCTAACTCAATTTTCCTTTGAGAAATTAATACAAATTTACACTAAATTCTGTTCACTTTTTTACTGCAGAAGCCTCTGAAAATCAAAGCTCTTTTTCTCACTTATTTTTATTTCAGAGCCTTATCTTTGAGTTATCCAAGTTACTGACTGTATGATCTTTGTAGTTTTCCACTACTGCAGACTACTAAGAAGAATTTTATAGTTTAGAAGAGTATTTATTTGGTTCTTTTTCTGCATGGTGTAATTCTTTCTATGTCCTGGAAATGCATCTAAAGAAATGTGATGAGGTATTTTAGTGATGTGACAGTTTTGGCTTTATGTCTCGTTATCTGAAAGACAGCATCTCCAGCAGCACAGACATATCTCATCCTGCCAAGGCCCGATGCAGAACATAATGTGAGAAAGAGACTCCAAATGAGGGGAATGGATCTCTTTCTTGCTTAAAATGCTATGAATTTGTTCCTTTAGGGTGAACGACTGTATTTTATAACTCCAGTTTTAGAGATAATAAATAATTTCAGGCCACTGAAGTGACAGGACAGTACATCTGTGTGAAAAGTGAATCATCTGGGGAATAAAAGTGAGCAAGATCACTCTGAATTAAGTGCATGAGCCCACAGCCTGAGTTACTGGTTTGCTATTCAGATGTTAAAGTGCAAGAGCTTGCTTTGTGCTAGTCCTATGGCCAGAGCTGCTAGAAAATGTGATCTCACAGGTTGAAGCTGCTTGGATCTGGCCCTGAAGCAGAGATGATAAAAACTCTGGTGTCTTGTTTTCACCTTCTGGGCTATCAGCAGTGCCTTCCAGAGCCAGAGACCTGGAAATTGAAGGATCTAAGTGACATAAGCATCCTGGTGACAAGGACATGAGGACCTCTGCAGTCTGCCCACACAGAGGTCCTGCTGGCTGTGGGATCGCCAGCCCCAGCTTGCATGGGCAAGGAAGGCCTGCACACACCTGGCAATTGTGTCAGTGTCTGAAACCCAGCCAGTAAAATTGATATTCTGTTGTTAGGGCTAATGGTGATAGATAGATAGATAGATAGATAGATAGATAGATAGATAGATAGATGGATAGATAGACAAATAGATAGATAGATAGATATTTGATTGAATAGACACTGGAAGATCACAGAGGTGGTTGTTTTGTTATGGTGAGGGATAGGGCTTTTAAATACATAGATTAATTGCAGTTGATTCAAACTGGTAGTAAAGTTCAAATTTAAACTTTTCAATTTGAACAGCTCTTTGGAGTGTCACTTTTTACAATGACCCAAGTAATAATTCAAGAGAGTCCTGCTATGTCTTAAAAAGTCTGCGGACATTGCAAAGGGAGAGGAACTTCAGTTTGTTGATTTTGGGCCCTAAAAAACATTCAGTAATTATTATCTGTAGTTAACACATCCACAGGACTCATGCTGAATAATGTCCTTATCTGAAAGACGTTGCTTTTCATACTCTAAATGATATCTAATGCTCCCTGAAGGGCTCTATAGTTTATAGATTTTATAAGAGAATGAGGAAATGAATGCATTATTTTCTTGCCTTTTTGTGATGCTGTGATTCTGTTATGCACAGAATGCTCTATTTTAATACAATTTATGCTTTTACCAGCATTTTAACATTTCACTATTGAAGAAAAAAAAGGAGTATTTTATCATTCACGTTGAAAAAAGCACTCAAGCCTTAATCCACCCAGAGTCACTAACTGCTATTTGATCTTAAAGGATGGCACTCATAAACTACAGAAAGGCAAGGGCTAAAACATTCTTTATGGTGTAAATGTTACAGAGTATCTCATATTTATCGAAGGGACCATAATTATGCAGTGCCATTACAGTGGATATTCATGGCACTGTATCAAGCAGTGTCTCTGAATTTTTTATCAACTCTATGAGCATGAATGAAGTACCTGTATCTTTTCATTGCATTCCACTTTTCCTCCTATTTAAATCAACTTCCTTTGAAAGACTGTTGTTGCATAAATATACACGGCTGCAGCACAGGAATTAAGGAAGACCGTAAGTGTGGAGACTATATAAGGTCTGGTTGAGTTATCGTTAAAAGTGAACCTGTTGCTTTTTTAGAATTTATTTTGTAGCATTTTCTGTACCATCTTCTGTTCATAAATTTGACTCATATCTGAGCAACGTTCTAGTGCTGTGGGCACTTTTTAGCTCCTTATTAGGAAAGTACAAATTAATGATCACTGCTTATTCAAAATGCTTTTCCAGTGTTGCTTTTCCTACTGGTTATTAGCATGAAGAGGTTACAAAGCTGACCACACAGAGCAAGTGCAGATTCCTCACAGGTTTAGGAATCGCCAGGTTTTGTGATGCTGTTTATCATTCAGAAAAACTGAATTAATAACTATAAATTATATTCTGACATTGACAAATTGACATTGATATTGGAGAAGGACTTTTTACTAGGCCATGCAGTGATAGAACAAGGGGTAATGGCTGGAAAACTGAAAGGGGGTAGTTTTAGATCAGCTATTAGGAAGAAATTCTTTACTAGGAAGGTAATGAGGCACTGGAACAGGTTGCCCAGAGAATTTGTGGTTCCTGCCCTTGAAGTGTTCAAGGCCAGGTTATATGGGGCTTTGATCAACCTGGTGTACTAGAAGGGGTCCAAGCACATGGCAGTGGGGCAGGAATGAGAGGATCTTTAAGGTCCCTCCCAACCCAACCGTTCTACGATTCCATGACATTTTTCTGGAAACCTTATTTGCATGTAGGGGCCTGGGGAACTGTGCCAAAGGAAGGCAAATGAAGAAGTGAATGCATGCTTTTTAAGGCAGTTCCTTTACTGAAATAGTTGTTCAACACCCTAAAACCTCCAGAAACCTGTTCTAGCGAGGGAAGGTCACAAGTAAGAGCTCTGCCTCCTCCACCTGACCTTGCACTGGCAACTTTGCCCAAATGTTTAATCTCAAGGAAAATCAAGACTGCATTCTAAAAGTCAGTTTATTAAACCATGCATCTTATCTGATTGCCTGATTCTATAGGAACTCTTTCTGATATACATTTTCTGCATACAAGAATATTAACCCAAAATATATAACAAAGACTGAACTATTAGATATAAATCCATCTTTACACAGTACACAACTCTGTGTGCAAGTATAAAGATTTTCATATTTCAAAACAAGAAACAGTTAATAACTGAGAGAAAATTGAGGAAACTTCCCTTGGTGATTAAGTATTCTATAATTGTCCAGTATAGATGGGGGAGGAGGGGAGGGGAGGGGAGGAAGGGAGGAAGGGAGGAAGGGAGGAAGGGAGGAAGGGAGGAAGGGAGGAAGGGAGGAAGGAAGGAAGGAAGGAAGGAAGGAAGGAAGGAAGGAAGGAAGGAAGGAAGGAAGGAAGGAAGGAATTGGGAAGGAAGGAAGGAAGGTCTAAAACCTTTACTCCCCACTATTGGGGAAAAAATATCATCCTAAATAATTTCAAAGAATGATAAATTTACTCTTCAAAATGCACTGTAATACTTTGTAGTTTGCAATGAAAAGGATTCTAAACAAGTATGCTGTAAAATTACATATATCCACTGAATTTATTCCTAATTATTGACATTAAGAAGAGAGGGTGACTCAGAAATCACTACCTCACTGTTCCTGTCCACTCTTTGACAGATGTCCAGCTGATTTGAATCAACTGAGTTTTCATTGCTCAGAAGATGAAGATTATGGCACACAAGACCAGGAAAACTGACTATTTACTAAGTATGGCATCGATTCAGGCTATTTTATGCAAGGAGTCAGATGAAACATTTATGAATGTTCATCTAGAAATGACTGTTCTCCTAAGTGGCATCTTTTGAGAAGAGGGCTTTGCTCTCATCTCACAGCATTGCTTACACTTTGGAGAAGCTAGTCCAACTACTGAATAATAAAGTGGAAAAAAAAGAGAAGTTGTTATATCAGTGTGTATCTAAACTATCAGGTTTTCTATTACCTGTTTTATCATACTGTTCAATTTTTCTGTTGTTATATAAATTATAAATGTAAAGAGAGCAAACTCTTTTGCTTTAACTGCAGGTGGTGTTTTGCTCCCGCAGGCCTGCTGTCAAAACCCTGGTGGGAATTGCAGGCTGGATGTATGACGACCTTTCTCTCTTGCCTCAGAGGCGTCGACAACGGCTCAGCGAGGAACAAAGGATTTCTCTCCCGAGCCCCAGCCCAGGAGCGGCTCCCGGAGCACTGGAGGCTGGAAGGAGCCAGCAGCGCCCCGGCTCGGGCACGGTCGCTGCTCGGCACTGCCGGGTGCGTGTCCGCGCCCCCGCACACACGGGCACGGGGCCCTCGGCGCAGCGCGGAGCCGAAATGCCGAACCTGCTGCTGCAGGTGGAGGAGGCAGCCGAAGCTGTCTCCAGAACAAGGGAATGAGCGTGGCTCTATGCACCGCAAGGCTGCGGAGAGGGCTGCTTAATGGAGCGTGACAGGTACGGGAGGAACGAAATCACGGCACTCGGCAGGCAAGCCATTTAAAATGGTAATGCAGGCAGCCCTCATCTCATGCCAGCGCTGACACTCCTCAGCATCTGCCTGTGCCACTCATTCTGTGCAGATTGTCAACTGGATATCAAAACAAGCACAGCAGGCAAATAAATACGTGAATCTGAGCAAATACTCTCTCTCCTGCAGGAACTGTAGACAAGAATGACTGACAGGAACCAACTGCTACTGATGTTCTTGTTTTTTTCTGACTACACTTCGTAGGTTATTTCTTGTCATGCCCTGCCATTTCAGGTTACTTATATCAGTCTCTGGTAAACTCCCCCAGTCATATTGGTGTGTAAGAATATAATCTGAGCTCGCTGTGTTACATCAGATTGCTGTCTGAAGAAAATTCAGGGATAAACTTATGTGGTTTAACGATGGAAGTGTATTGGCTAAGATTTATTAGAACAGCTATTAATAGATCAGAGATCTTGAATTGCTGCTTTCGTAATTTGCTTAAACTGACTGTATTGGGATTAAATGGAAAAACAACAGAATTTTTTTTTTTTTACATTTCAAACTTTTATGATCAAAAATAGGCAATGTCTGTAGGTCTTCATGGATCTGCTATTAAGAGAAGAGATGGCCTGACCACAGTGTGTTGCACAGACAACCTGGAAGCCCAGTTGAGAGTGTCAGCATCCTACAAATTACCTCCATCTTGACAGAGAGCTTTACTTCAGTAAGATTTGGATCAGGCTCATTACTATTCTAGTTCTTATTTAGAAATTGAAAATACTACTAGTTGTCTACAAAGTAAGGTACATGGGAAAAAAATATTGTTAATAATGCACATTAAAATTATTGCCCTAAGCAATTCAATGTTGCATATTAAAAAGTTCTTTTTGGCTCTCATTTCTTCTGCTTGTACAACTCCTGTTTTGCATGTGGACCTGCCCCTGTTTACCTTAGGTTTTTTTATATTATCATCAACTTATCTTTATTTATCATTAATTCTTTGACATTAACCACCCGCTTCTCTTCTCCTGTCCCTCAGACTGTTGGTATTGAAGCAAATGAAAGTGGTATTTGGTGCTTAGGGTCCAGAGCACATCATATGAGGAGTGGCTCATAACTAGGGTAGTTTAGCCTGGAGAAAAGGAATCTCAGAAGTGATCTCATCACTCTCTACAAGTGCCTGAAATGTGGTTGTAGTGATGTGGTTTTTGGTTTCTTTTCCCAGGTAACAAGTGATAGGATAAGGGGAAATAGCCTTAAGTTGGGCCAGGGGAGGTTTAGATTGGACATTAGAAAAACTTTCTTCACTGAAACATTTTCAAAGCATTGGAACAGGCTGCCCAGAGAAACGGTCGACTCACCAGCTCTTGAGGTATTTAAATGTCACTTAGTGACATGGTTTAGTGTTGGACTTGGCAGTCCTGGGTTAATGGCTGGACTTGTTGATCTTAAGGGTCTTTCTCAACCTAAATGATTCCATGATTCTGTGACATATATACTTGGATTTTCTGAGGCAAGATCCTACCTATAATTATTGACACACAGATATTAATTGTGTTGCTGTCAATACACAGGCTACATATATTCTGTTTTAGTGTCTGGATGTATGTGCTTTTGGTATCTTCTTGCAGCGACTAGAAGACCAGTGTCTCAATAAATTTGGACAGTCTTTGGACAATTATGCAAATGTATTGCTGTATTAAGTTAAGCTCACGAGTCTCACTGCTAGGCTTATGCAGCTTGCAGTTAGAGGAAACATCTCCAATTCTACTGGATTGCATGAAATATTTTGGTGAGTGTGTAGAAATGACACTTGAGAGTTAAATGGTAGTACTAATAATTTGTGCAGCACTTTTTTGCATCTTTGAATAGATCTCAGATAAGAAAACTTGTTTTATTTGATTCTAGTTAGAAGAAAAAAAAAATCAAAACTCTTCTCCCACTCCCAAGTCTTTCATTCCTCCCACAGAGCTTTCGATTGGGAGAAAAGATTGATTTTACTTTTTCTTTGTTTGCAGAAAGCAGCAGTAAGAGAATATACTATTTCAGGCTGATATGGCTGGGTATGAACCAGTCGTTTAAACTATTTTGTATTTACACAGTTTATGCAGCAGTTTTTCAGCTTGTATTTTAGAGGAAGAAGATGAATAAATGGTATTAGAGTAATTTCCATTTTTGAAGAAATGTCCCTCCTTTCAAGAAGCAAATGTCTCGCTCTTCTTTTTGTAGAAATTATATTCTTGTGAATGAAAATTAAGCATCTTTCAAAAATCATACCATAAGACATTCTCTACACAGCATGCATTAACCCTGACTGCAGCAACTTAATGGCAAAGAGGAAAGAACATTATAGATGTTTTGTTAATTGTGATATTGCTAAGGATTTTAAGTTTTACTTTCTCATTCTTTACAAGCTGTTCAAATTTCTAGTCTGAGGACTTTTAATTTTGACTGGTTTTTTGGTATGTTTTGAATCATGTTCAGAGTATTTATGAAAAAAGCTCTTCTATGATTTCATCATCTCTGAATCATTTCATTATCTCTTACGATGTCCTAGACCTTCCCTGTGGTTTGATGTACAAAGGAAGGGCAGATTTCTTAAGTCTGCCAGACATTTTACATACCATGCAAGCTCTTAAGCCTGTTCATTGAGATAAATACAGCACTTGCAGATTGATGAAACATTTGGCTATGCTATCACTTACCTAAAAAATTAAGGGAATTTGGGATCTTGCAGCTTTTTCATCTTTGAAATTGTTACTTTAAGTTCAATTATGATTTCTTGTTCTTTCCAGATCTTTTCAGTTACTTTATCAATTTGTCTGTTGTCATAGACAGTTTAGCAATAGCCTGCATGTTGTACACACAGTGTAATTTTTTTCTGGAATGAAAATCACCAAATACTTTTCACAGATAATTTGCCTTCTAATATTTTTACAGCAACCCTATTCCAAAGTCACGCTGCATTCATGTAAAGAAACCTTTAATGATACTGCGTAACTCCTCAGCTGTGGAGTTCTACTATAGCTTTTTGATGCACTATTTATGCACTGTTAATTTTTTTTCATTGGAGGCTGTTATGATTATTAATCACTTACCATAAAGGAAGCACTTCAGGATTCAACAGCGCATTGGGGCGCTATTTTTAGAATGAACTCATGGATACCTCTCACTACCTGAAGCAAAATCTCAGGGCGTCACGTAAGGGGCGGCAGTGTAATTGGGCAATGCTTATCTTAGGCTTATGAGGGCAGATCTAATTTACCATACAAATAATTTTTCATCTCTTTGCCCGTGTCCTTAACCACTTACCCCACTCTTTCTCAGCTCTGTGGATCTTTCCTCCCACCCTTCACACCTACTCATCCCATGCCTCCCAAACAAGGCACAGCACTTGTGTGTCTATTCCCCATTGTCCTCTGTTCCTCAACAGCTTATTCTACTCCTCCCTCCCACTTCCAAACTTCTACCTTTCAAGAAGGTAAGTGTACTTTAGGTGTAATGGATGATGAATTTGATGCTTTTTACTAATTCCACACTCTCTCCTGTCTTTATCCAGATAATGTAATAGTTTGGACAGCCTCATTTTTAGAGCAAGTCTTTGTTTTGACAGGGGCCTGTATTTTTAATGTATGCATTTCTGAAAGCACATGTTCCCAGAGGCAAGGTTATAGCAGAATGTCTTTATTTTGAAAGATGGAGGTTAGGAAGATTAGAGCCAGTTCTTGGTGCTTGTAGAAGTTTGCTCCTTAGCCTCAAGCCCACTCAAAGTAAGTCCTGTACAGGTAGGCTTTCTTCCTTCAGTTAAGACATTCTATTGCGCTCCAGGAATGAAGCTGTCAGCTATAGTCCTCACACTTTAGACAAACATGCCAAAAGATACCTTCTACCTGCTCACTTCTTTCAAAGGAAAGGAAAATGAAGTCAGTGTTAAGTCTAGACCCTTGAAGCACATAATCGACTGGGATGGTGCCACGGGTTAAAATGTTATTAAAACCCCAAGTTAGCTCCCATTGTCAGTCTGACTTTTGACTTCAATATGGGTTGAAAGAGTTCCTTAAAAAATAAAGCAGCTTTTCAGCTGATGGATAAGCTCTATTAACGGTGTGCTGCGCGCTAGCCCAAAGAGAGCCTGGAGGTCTAGCCACAGACCCATCCACACTACGGCAGGCACACACTTACAAATATACGCAGGCAGACAGGGTATGCTCCTCACCTGAAAGAGCTTCTCCTTGAGCTGATGTGAGCACATGCAGTGGCAGAGGCAAAGAAGTCAAAGAGAGGGGACTTTTCGTATGTGCTCCACATAAAGGCTTATTCCGATGACCTGACAGGGACAAAGAGGCCAATGGTAGGAGGGTCCAGGGATCTTATAGTGGGTAAGAATAGGTGGGCAGAAGGATCTCAGCCAATGGAATAGGGACAAGTAGGCAGGGTTGACAGTAAGGGAACCAATGGGAACAACACATAGGCGGGACTCAGGGAAGGATCCAATGGGGTGTTGAGGAACGAAGAACTTTCTAGAACATATGCATATTAAACAAGGGAAATTAATATACATAGACTCATACATAAAATAGGGCAGGGAAAACATTAACCTATCAGGGGAAAACATGCAAATATCATAACAAAGGAATCATGGGTTCTCACCGTAAAGCGATAATACTAAACTTGGGTTGCTGACCACCACAGCTGGTTGTCTGAATTCTCATCAGGAAACAGATTGGCTGGAGCCACCTGCACTGCTACACTCTTATGGCAAGCAGAAAAGATTGCTGCAATATTTTCAGAGAAGTGTTTGCTATCTGGCCTCAGAAGTTGTAATTAACCTGTGTGAGGCCCGAGCTATGTATTATGAAAGAGTGAAAAGTATCTGTGCTGTCTGTAGAAGAGGCAACTCATGTATTTTACAGGCAGTGTAGTATTTTAAAGTATAGACTTTTAAGACTTTAATTTTAAATGACAGTGGCATGATCTGTAACTGCAATATACTGCTGTAAACCATCTTTACCATACTCTGTATTTCCTCTGTCGCTGTTTGTTCCTCAGTGCAACCTAAAAGAATAATACAGACAAATTTCATTTCTTGCTGTTTCACACTTCTTCACCACAATAATATGCATAGCTAACAGGTTAACAAGTATGCCCTGCTCACTTTCTTTTTATTGAAAAGATTTAACAGGTCATAGAAACCTTCTAAACCTCACAGTACTCTTCAGACATTGCAGTAATAATAATGTTCATTTTCTCTTTTCAGTCTTTCTTTCTCTATTGCTCTCCTACTTTACTGTCACAATCAACCCTTTTTATAACTTCTGACAGGATGCTGCCTTCAATCCAGTCTCTCCAACAATTATATTATGTGGGTTTGATTTTGTGTTATGTATTTAATGATGCATTGAAAAAGAATCTTGGTAGGAATGAATCATTCTAATTTCACTGGGGCTGAATATCCAAACAAAAATATGTATGAAAATTGAAATTACTTTCTATCTACAGAAAGAAATGTTGAAATTAGAGGACTCCTAGTTTATATGGTATCAAAAGAATAAAGGGCAGGTAGGTGTAAGTGTGATGTAGAAGACTCAATAGGTTTTTCTCCTCTGGTTTTATTAAAACTACTCCTTTGAAAATGTATTTTGTATACCAGTTTAAACATGAGCAAGTTAGAAGTTATCATCCACACTTCGGTAAAATTCTAAATAATAATGAAATGTTTGAGGTCCTCTGGCAGTGTGAAGTTCTCCTCTCAATTAGATGCTCAGTCTTAACAGAAATTAAGATACAATCCAAAGTGCAAGAAACACTGATTGTACTTTTAAAATCTTGATTATTCATCCTTCTGCTTTTGAAATTAGCTTTCTGGAATCCAAAATGATATTCATAAATTCTACATAAATGGTATGCTGAAATATATATTCCTTCATCTCTTGAGTGTCTCAAGAGCGTAGCAGTGCTATTAGTACTAAACAGGTAATCCTTTATGTGACATAGGGTGGGTTTTTTAAAAAAAGACCTAATAAACATTCCAGAAAACAGGGTTTACTCTGGCTTCTACTTATTCATGTTAATGCAGATGAGCTGTTTTGTTTTTGTATCACAGCAATGGCAAAAAATCTCAGAATAATCTAAATTTGTGTCACTTGTCTAGGGATTTTTTGTCTTTTTTTTTTTTTTTTTAATTTTAAAAGCTTCTGTTTTGTTTAAAGGTTAGAAGGTTCTGTTTACATGTTTCAGTCATCCAGTCAGGGATGAAAAGCCATATGGCTTAAAGGATCACTTGCACACCATAATCAAAAAGCATTAAATATCAAAAGTGAGGAGTAAATACAGAGAGCATAACTAACTCTTTGAGTAAACTAGAAAGTGAATATTTGCATATAATGAATGCATTCAGAATTATCACAGCAGACTTCCAATAAATAGGGAGGGCCCACAAGAAATCTGGTGAAGGCCTTTTTACACGGGCATGTAGTAATAGGACAAAGTGGAATGGCTGTAAACTGACAAGAGTGGGATTAGAGTAGATATGAGAAAGAATTTCTTTACTGTTGTGAGGCACTGGAACAGTTGCCCAGTGAAGATGTGGATGCCCCATCCCTGGAAACGTTCAAGTCAGGTTGGATGGGGCTCTGAGCAACCTTCTCTCGTGGAAGGTGTCCCTGCCCATGGCAGGCAGGTTGGAACGAGATGATCTTTATGGTCCCTTCCAACCCAACCTATTCTAGGAGTCTATGATTCTACAATGATAAATATCAAAGAAAGAATGGGTGTTGTAGTTTTTTGCATAATCATTTCTATAGACTCCGTGATTACTTTGCTCACCACCTCAAATTCTGTATTCACTGAAAACAACCCTAAATTATAAGCTTGCCCTTTGAATTTTGCATGGATACTGAATGCTTTAAAAAGAATTTTCTGATATTGCAGTGCAGTAACATCTTTGTCCCTGTTCATGAGTTTTCTAGACTTGGTGTTTTTAAGTAAATCTAAATGTCACTGGTGTGTCACAGGCCACGTAACTTTAACGCCAAGGGCCAAGAGTCTAGGTGTAGGCTCCAGTGCAAGAGTCTTCATGGTACATCCTCCCACAGTTCTGCTTTACTAAGTATCCAGTGATGCCAGGAGCTGCTTCCTTTCAGTGTCTGTAGGAGTCATTCTTGGAGAAAAACAAAGAATGTGAGGTGGTAGCGGTGATTGTCAGGAAGGTGGTGGAAGGTGCATGGGCTGGTCTCATTTTGCTCAGGAAATCAGGAAGGTGAGAAGAACCATAAGGTTCCTGTCAATCCCAAAATTATATCTCAGCATATCAGGCCTAATGGCACTGTTTGGGTAGTTCTTCTGACTGACTGTGCTTCACCCCAGGGGTGCTACTGACCTTTATACTCCAGCTTTCTGCCCTAACAAAGGGAGAAGCTACTGCAGTAATTTTTTTTCAGAAAAAAACCCCCCTCAAATATCTTTCATGGCCCTAAATTGATCTAAAGATTAGAAAATTCAGCCTCCTTTGTCTCATTCTCAGTGTCTTTGAGTACCTGTTTTATTACATTACATATTTATATGCATGAAGACAGTAGGGGGATTAATTAATGTTAAATGGAAAGAGCAGAATTAATCTCAAAGTACATTGCTTTGTTTTATTTCTCAAAATGAAAAATCCATTAGGAACTGATATTGGTACATTCAGAGTTCAAAAATGTGCATAATGTAAAAAAACCTTTAGTTTTTATGGTGGTGGCTGTTATCAAAGTATGTGACATGACAAATAACACACAGTGGGAAGGCTGATGACATGTCATACATTGGGCATGATCAGCTGAAAGAAATGACTGATGCCTTCTCAAAACTCTCAGCTGTTGTCTTTGAGGATTTTATCTTCCAAAGATGGAAGGTGGAAGTATTCCAGTACGTGAAGAGGGAAACAAAGGAGTGCAAGGGACAGCCAAGGTCAGAAATTCTAGATCAAACCACTCAACTTCAATATCTAAAAATAATCAGAGTATTTGCAAACACCTGGAGGGTTGCAAAGAAACAAGCACCAGGTGACATGGATTTGACAAAAACCAGCTAACTTCCTTTTTGACAGATTAGCAGGCCTTGTTGTGAGTTACAAAGCCATAGAAGTAGTTCATTTTGATTGTAGTAAGAGATGTCCGGCTCTTATGACATCTGCATAAATAAGCTAGGGAAACATATTCTAGGTTAAACCATTAGAAGGTAAATGTAAAACTCATTGATTGACTGTGATGATTTTTCACCTTTTCTTTTATACCCCTTTTATACCTTTTTATAACTTCTGTATTCTTAGTGCTTTTTGCCTACATTCTTGGACTTGTTTGTCAAGCTGAGAGACTAAACATTTTAGAAGCTTGGTAGTTAGGGACTCTGCAGAACACATTCTGTAAACTAAGATAGAACCATCCAGGGGAAGGTTCCTTGGGGAGGGGGGCTCACTCGAGCCTCTCACTGGGGAATTTTTTATAGGTATGCTAATTAGTAGGACCTATAATATTATACCAGATCGTTTATGGGTGTGCATTGCAGTGGGCATTGAGGTGCATTCTACCTGGATGTGGTGCACCTAAGGATCCTTAAAATAAATACCAAGGTAAAATCCCTGTTTCCCTTCTAACCGTGTTTGACTCTTGATTTTAAGACCAGGAAAAGGCATCAACTGTACTCAAAAGAATCAGTGGTTTACTGTAGAAAAGTAATATATCCAGTGCATTCTGGGAGGGTTATTTTTAGGCCCATAAGAAAGACATAAATAATAGAATAAAGAGTATGCTTGCTAAAGGTGTAAACACATTAGAGGACAGGGTTTGAGTTTGAAATATTCTTGGAAAATCGTAAGAAAAAAATGAATGACACTGGCTTAATATAATATGGATAAGTGCAATCTCCCATTTAAGCAGTGGTAATCAGCTACTAAAGTTCTTTTTGGAGAACAAGTGCCAAGTTTTGTGGGAAAGGACATGAAATTTCTAGCTAGTATGATTAAGTCAACAGCATCATTCTACTGTAATAAGCAACGGGCAAAACCAAAGGAATGTCTGTGACAAAAAATTGTTTTCTTCTCTGTCCAGCTGGGTGAGACAGAGATATCAGTAAGAGTGGAGCCCGTCTGAGGTGACACACCACAGAGTGTGTGGGGAAGAGAAGAGAGAATAAACAGTGGGCAGACTGTCTAGAGTGATTTAACAAAGGGGGAAAAAAGAGAATGAGGAAACACAGGAGATGAGTTTTGAGCATGCAAAAGACAGTTGCAAAACACAAGGAACAACAGAATGAACTAGATGGCCTCTTGGGGGGCCTGTTCTATTTATGATGATTCTGGACAAAATCTCTGCAGGAGATCTTTGTTCTTTGCATTTTTTTAGTACAAATAGAATTATACAGCTTTGGCTTTAATAGCATGTGCTTATGCTCACCTGTATGCTTTCAGAGTTACTCTTCAAAGATTTGGATTTTAATTCTTAGATTAAGATCCAGTTTTCAAAATGCTGCTACTTTCATAAAAGAGAAAATGTATTTCCAGACTGATCCTATTTCTAGCTCATGTTAAAGCTGCTTGATGGCTGCAGTAATTTAAGTTATTTGCATACACCCTTGTTAGAGCTTGATGGATTTCAATGGGTTAAGGTTGTGTATTATCTGGAAAGTACATTATCTCTGATGAGAGAGTTGGTAATGGATAGTTGCTAATTGTTTGGATTAGGGAAGACCATGAAGAATTTCAAGGGGGATAGAGGCAGCAAAATGAACTAGTGGTAGATGGATTTTAAGGTATATTTTAAAAGAGCGATAGGAATCAGAAACTCTTCTAGGCTCAAGATCAAATGTAACAACTCAGGAAAAACATGTAAGTCAGTATGGGTAAAGGATTATGAGTTTTATTCCTTTGAGTTACAATGAGAAGGAAAGCTAGGTATCATAATGTTTAAATAAAGTAATACTATGGTATTACAGCCCCATGTGAATTGCTGGTACATTAATCTCAAACAGTTCTTACCCTTCCAGTGAAATTATGTACATGCACAAGGGCATCATAGTTCGGCAATGAAATCCTGAGGGGACTTGTTGAGACTGTTCTGTTTTGGAGCCAGGCTTTGAAGGGAGAAGAGAGAAAACAGGGAACATCATAGAATGAGTGAAACCATGTATGGCTTATAGATGTGTCGCAAGAGCTCCATTTTCACCTAATCTGAGAGCAAGGAGAATGACTGCAAGCTTGAAAGTAGCAAAGGAGCTTTTATGATGTGTCAGTTACCTGTGGAGTTGATTGCCGGCTACAGCAGTCACATCCTGATCATGGAGCATGCTGATCACAGAGAGTCAGCATCCCTGATGAGACATGCCCTAAGGAATTTCTGTACATTAGTCTGTGGTCTTTATTTGGCACGCATCACCTCACAGGATATGTGTGAACATCCCAGTGTGCTGGATAAGTATGTAAAGTTCCAGCTCCAGCCTCAAGTCAGTTAGTTCTTCTTCCTGCCTTCTTTCTCCCCCACTTCCTTTTACCCTTCTGCCATCTGTCTTTTAATTCATTTCTTACTTATGCTTAAAATCACAGGCTACCAATTAATCAATGGTTGTATTACTACATTTTTTCTTTATTTATTTATGCCCTTTGGTTATTTAAAAAAGGGTTTAATCCTCCTTCTAGCCTATGATGTTAATATAAATCACATTATTTTTCCTGCAGACCAAAACAAAGAGCAACATTTGCTAAGCCCATAAGAAAGCTATCATTGCAACCCTCCTTCTCACTGCTGCTCTGATCATGTGCCCTTTGCGCGTTGCTTTTGCAGCACCAATGTTTTCATAAGCACCTGGGATGCAAACGTTTAGCCCTCTAGCTTATGCACAAATAAATTTTCCTCATCTGGGTATCAGGTCTGACTGAATATGTTATTTTCTTAGGGTTTTTACACTGAAATTCTCTATATTTCAAAAGTGTAATACTGCATAATTTTTTTCAACTTTCGCTGTACTACTTTTATTCCGTACTCTTGGGAAGACCTGGATCATCCATAGTCAGACTCCAGGAAATAGGTGAAAGTAGTAAAATCTAGCCTAGAAGGGTCTTTATGAGTCAAATGTGGTGTGCCTTTCAACTCCTTTCATATGAAATGCCTCATTTTCTGGCTAGCGTGGTGATAGTTTCTGTTTAGGCTGTTCAGTGCAATGCCTTGGCTGAAATAAGATAATTTTCATTGCATGGTGGCTTAGATTCAGCAGTTTGTTCCTGTGTTTAAATGACAGGCCTACTGCACTGCACTTAATGCAACAGTGCTGAGTGAGTGGGCACAGCATTATGTCATGGTGCAGATATATGGCCAAGGCTGGCAGCAAAACGGGGCTTGTTTTCCCCTCTGTGTTACGAAGAGCTCTGAACTGCAGTTTACCATCATTAAGGTAACTTTAACTGCCTGACACTGGCTGGTCCTTGGCTCCTGTTCACCTGCTGTGAAGATCTCTGTTGGAAAGTTTCATTTTAGGCAAACAGTAAGTAACAGTTGATCAGAGTGAAGAGGGAATGAGTGAAACTAAAACATAATGTTGTTTTAACTGTTAAATATCTCCTTTAAGAACTTAATGCTTCTTCTTGTTACATAATAGGTACACAGAACTCCTATAGATGTGTTATATATATGTGTTCATGTTTCTGGCTGAAATAAAAATGTGATTCCAGCTTATTTTATTATCAGCTTTAGATAGATATTTCAGACAACAGCTGTGGGAATATCTAGCAACCAAGATATCCCATTTTAATATACTTAAATAGTTCTGAATCAAATACTCAGATGAATCAAGTAATATAAGACCAGCACACAATTTTCTTCTTTCTGCTGAAGTTCATTTAGTCCCCACAGCCCTTATGTGCAAAACAATGTAGTCCAGTGCACTTCTAAGAATTATGCTGTTGGACTTCTTCTGCCTTCCTTTTGCAGATAGTAGTAATTATTTTTCTTTCTTCCTTTTTTTTTTTTTATTGTGGTCAGTCATTGACATAGAAGTTATTAAAAACACTTTGCAGTGTATACTTCATTTTAATCCTCTTGTTAGTATTTCACTAAAAAATGTGATCATTTTTTGTACCAGTAAGTTAAGTTGCTTACTAGCATGGGTTCCCCAAAAACCTCAGATCTGAGGACCTCTGCCATTTTAACAAAACCTAAGTATTTGTTTTAGGCTGTATTTAAAGACTTGTACTATAAGATGAACACTGTGACTGTATGCATAAAAAGTCATGTTTCCCTAAAGCAACTGAGTAAATATTTCTGTAAGTAATTGGATTTTCAATTTGTTTAGTTTGTGTGTGCCTTTGAGTATCATAGGAGAGTTAACCCTGCTGGAAATCTTGCATGATGTAATGGTCTTAAGCTCTCATGAGACAGTGTAACACAAACTTCATAAGGTTGAGTGATAGACTTCTTAATATATTTTATTTTCCATCTTGGTTTACAATGTTTTACTGAAATATCCTTTAGCCCTTTTAAAATAATTTCTAACAAAAATTAAAAACTAAACTTTATAAAAAAAAAGATGTGTGCCAGTTTGGTTTGACAGTTGGACAGAAGTTAGTGCTGGCTCTCATATTATCTGAAGCATTTGGACCATCCATGAAACATATCTAAATTTTGTCCAATTTTTTCTTCTGAGCTAACTCTTAACACTATAATACAGTACATCCCCATACATCCTCTCTATCTGTTGCCAACATGATTATATATAAAATCTCAGCATTAAATTTTGAATTCTTTGATTTTGTTAAAGAGACGGACAGAGTTACAAAGGAAAAAGTTAGTGGGAATACAATTCCTCTTCCCTTTAGAAAAGTGATTTTAAAGTAGAAGTTACATTATTTTCCACTTTTTGCTATTAGTAGATCTCCTTGGTACAGTTGCCTTGGAAACATCATATTCTAAAGGAATAAGGATATACGGAGCATTTTCCTGCAGCCATTGATAATGTCTGGAAAAATGATGCTGCTGATAGCAGTAGAAAAACATTCAGTTTAGCCGAACCAGAAGCCTGACCTCTAAGATAAAGTTTGGAAAAGAGAGAGAAATCTTGGTTTGGAATGTCTGGAATTGAAAATACTTTATGCTTTCCAGCCTCTGTTTCATAAGACCAACTGGTGGCTTAGTGGAAAGGATTGTAGTCATGGATCATGGCTTTATCAAGTGTATTATCTAAAGTAGAGCACAAATTGAATATAGTACATATATTAGAATTTAATTACATTGTTAAGTTGCAAAGAAGGAGGATGCAATATTCAGGTCTAAGCTCAGCACCTAATTATTATTTACAGATATCATGATTACAACAAAGCTGGAGTAAACACTGCAAATCCAGCCTTTCTCAATTATTAAAATCATGTAAGCATTATTACTATTAACTACTGTTCCTTTAAATTTCTAAGAGGTGACAGTGACATATGTCTTATTTTGCATGAACCCTGATGTGGAGAGTGTTATCATGATCAAGCAAAGCTTTTCAAAGGCTTCCTAGAAGTCTTCCTTGAGTCTGCAGGATGGGATTTTCTTAAACTGTCGAAGGACACTTGAATCTACATTGTACTTTGTATCTATTCGGGATCCAAACCTACACAGGATCCCTGGAAAATCATAGTCCTCATTCAACATTGTGGCACTTTGAACTCTGTATGTTTATGAGAGCTGCATATGGGTTGTTTCTGTTGAAAGGGAGATTCTCCAGGTGGGACTGGCCTAAAGGCAGGATTGCATGGTCCACTGCTATCCTAGCAGGGACAGGAAGATGCTTTGTAAGAAGCAGAATAATTCTACCACCAGTGAGGTTGTCGAGTGTTGTTTATTCATTTACCCCCACTTCAGGAGGTAATACAAGTATGAAAAAGATGTTTTTAGAGCTTCTGGCTGTGTATCAGATCCCTTTTTTTTTGTACTAACTCATCGAATAGCTTTTCTTTGAATTTGTACCTGATAAGTTGTGGACTATTGGAAACACCTGAGAACAGAACAGCTACAGCTCTGGTTTGTGGAAGGGAGAAGATGTTCAACAGATACTTGATCAAACTTTTGCACAGGATACTGAGGATCTCAGAAAGAGACAAGGTAACAGTGCAAGGGAAAAAAGCATAGAAGAGAAAGAAACCTCTTCAAAATTGCGTTAAAAGTCACAGGAAATACTGCGGAGGTTGAACTGGGAGTACTTTTAAAGCAATAGCTTAGATTTTAATTTATTATTGAGAAGGGAAAGAGTAGCATTTGACAGCATGGTATTTGTTGTTTTTCCCCCCTTAGATTTTTTTATACTGGTTTCTTTCTCAAGGAAAGACACTCACCTCTCAAACACTGAGCACGAGTCAGATAGATCTCATTTATTCCAGAGTGCTGGAGCCATGTTTTGATTGTGTCTTGCCATTTCTATTGTCCAAGTTAGCAAGTCCTGTTAGTTTTAGGGAGGGGAAGTACCACTGGGAATAAAAGATTATGGTCACAGCAGTGTCAGGTAGAACATCAGTCATGTGTTTGCTGGAAGAACAGAAATTTAAAAAAATAGTACCACACCTTCAGCTGACCCGGTGGAGAATGAATTTTTTACACTTATCTCCAGTGATGCTGTGAGACCATGTATGTAGTTAAGGTAGGTCGTGGTGCTATGGAAGTCAATATAGCCAGGCAGTTTGCCCAGCATATGCAGGGCTAAGTGCCTGAAGACTGCTCCTAACACATTACCTCATGCTCAGAGAAAAGGCAGCCCGTCTACTGTCAGTTTAAAGAGACTTGAAAAACCAGAATGGAGGCTGATGGATCAAGTCAGCAGTGAAGAGAAATATTTGTATCATTGACAGTTCAGTAAGAGATTTGGAGTCGTTATCAAGCTTGTTTGATGAGGAAGAGGAAAAAATAACTGGAAATAAAACCAAAAGAAGAGAAAAACAAAAATGAACTCCTGATTAAAAACCACAAAAATTTTACCCTTACAAGGTTTCCTTTGAAAAGTATTCTATATTTTCCTCTGGAATGTGGTGCATTACTCTAAACAGATCTTGTCTTTCCCCAAATTCATGCTAGCTGGGTATTGTAGGGACTACAGCTGAAGACTGAATTTTATATGTAAGCATCTTTATTCAGCAATAATGGCAAATAAAAGGAAAACACTACATACCAATATCAAAAGAACATTTGGTAAAGTCCAGCTCTCCAGCAGACCAAGCTCCAAGAAATAAGCCCATGGGTTCCTTGTGCCTAAGCATCTTCAATCAGTTAAGTTTGACAGGTTTTTGTATCTTGCACCATTTATTTCCTGAAGGTTGTTGCCTGATATAAAACATTCATACTTTTATTGACTTATTAACTGATTTAGACAAAGGTCAAAGAGATATTTAGGCTCTACGTGTTAGAGCAGCACTTCGGCATTCAGTTCTCGAGACATCTTCAAATGCTATATAAATAATATTTTCCAAGATCCTCATTATGCAATATGACTGGTGTCTTTATGTGAGTCCATGCTAATTCACTGCCAGATAATACACATGTTGCTCATTAGTCTATTATCTAGCAGTTTATCAATCACCATCTTAAGCACCCATCACTTCATTTGCAACGCTTTATATTTTTCAGGTCAGCTCACTGTTGCATTAATGTGCAGTCACACTTCCTTATTGTTCTCCAGCCTTTTTCCTCCATGAAAGCTCACTTCTGACAACAAAAGTATTTAGATACCGTGACAATATAGGGTTTGTGTACATGTGTCTGGCTGCAAAACATGGACTGCAGGATGTGGGCACTGGAAGTGGTAATAACTGGCTGACTCTCAGAGTGTGGGGTGGGTGTCCAGGACTGGCAGCTGGAAGATGAAACCAGCCTCCTTCCCATGCATGTGGGACATCCTTCTCATTTATGAATAGCTTCTGTTAGCAAGCAGGAAAACAGAGGAGATGCTGAGATATTTACACCCTCAACAGCTTGAAGGGCCACCATGGTTGGCACCAGACAGAACTGCTCTGCCATGTCAGACAACAGCACATTGCGTCACACTCTTAAAAGGTCTGCTGGCTGCGCTCCTTCCTGACACTGACAACTTTAGAGAGAAGTGATGAGGAAAATTTTGTAGCAACAAAGAATTATTCTGAAATAGGGAAATATTCAGCTCAGCTGCTCAGTGTGTATGCAGTTACATAACTAATGCCAAATAAGAAAAAGTACATTTAGCAGGTAGATAAAAAAATCACAAAGGTACAATAACACAGTTCTACCTTAGTGAATCATCTTTCCTAGGTAGAGCCATTACTTAAAGATTGCTACAGACCGTAAGTTAAAGCAAATTAGTTACTTGAAGATGGGGAGAAAGATAGCTTTTTTTTTCTGCTTTAATTTTAACATTCTGGAAACTTCCTTTCCATTTCAAGTAGTTTATTCAAATTTAATCATGGGGGTGTCAGAGTATGAAAACATCTAGTTATGATGTTGTTGGAGAATTTCAACTTTCTCTTTAATGATACTACTTGTGCCTGTATTGAGAAGTATCCATGGTAACAGTGCAGTAATTCATAAACTGTAGAGCTGTATAAAGTCTCTCTACCACAAATATGTTTCAGCAAGAAAATCAAGAAGACACTTTTCATGTCAGTGTTGCACAGCTAAAGAGGACCTCTCTTAAGTCAATGATTTGAGCCGTTCCACAGTATATAAAATTATTCAGTATTTTCTGACTTAAAGAACTGAGAAAACCAGATCAGAACCATGAAATTCTCACCTTCCCAAGCAGATAATGTATCACCGAAAAAAGCCTGAATATGAGTTTTCATGTGAACTATCAGGTATAAAGTTGAAGTCAGACTGCTTCTATGAGTATTTTTTAAAAAATTATTAGATCATAGTGGAATAAATAAAAGAGAAATAGTCTGCTGGTACCTGCCTAGACTATAGTGTATGTTCCTATTTAAGTCCAGCTAACTAAACAGGAATCAACTTTACTAAGGTGACATGATAAAAAATGGTAACATAACAATCTAAGTACTCTGGAGCTTTCTTTCTAAGGCAAAGATTTTTTTTTTAGTTTTTTTGTTTGTTTTTAGTTCTTTACACACCTGTAAGCATATAATTTTACTCAAGTTAAATGTCAAACAACTCTGTTCAAATAAGTGCAAAAAATTTATTTCTGCTATATTCTTGTAAAATGCAAATCAAGGAACTGATTTTCTAGACTTGGACTTTTCTAAGACTAGTTGTCTAACTTTGGTCAAGTCAGTGAAGACCACATGTCCAAAAAGGTTATTCCTCCTTTCTATTTTCATTCAAAATGAGTTGTTCATGTTGCTGTGATCCTGGCTGGAGGCCACTGTGCATTGAGGAGATGGTGATCCCTGTCCCAATGAGTCTGTGTAGGTGTAGCCCCATGCTATGCTCCGCCAACTGTACAGCATGGACACCAAGCCTGTGTTGGACATTTCATGTCCCTTGGCCACAGCATGAACTTGGTCTGTAGGCAGCTCCCACTCAGTGCTGATCATTATGCAGCAAAAAGTTATCAAGTGAGATGCTTTTTTTTTGATAGTAGAAAAGACAACTAGAACTTTTTCTCTAAAGAAAATCCTATGTCCTGGGTTGCAGTGTATTCTATTACCATCCTCATGAGCTGTTGAAGTCAGGTGGGGCAGTGTTTCCTTGCCTCCTCCCCCCAGACTGTCTTTCTGTTAATTGCCCATCATTGTCCTGCTGCCTGACTCAGAGATAACTCCCTCCGGACTATCTTCTGTTAATGAGCCTAATCAACACTTTGCTTCATGACTCATTACCCCATTGTGAGATGCTCCGCCCAGAGGGAGGAACCAAGCATTCCATCCTGGATCTAATCTGAGATTCTGAACACCAGAGACAACCTTTCCACTGGATTTCCAGAGGACACGAGCTACACAGCCACCACTGGACCTTCCGAGGAAGAGCAGACCCTTTTTCTACAGGATCACCTCTTCAGGACTGCAGCCAACATTCTATTGGACTGCTAGCACCACCCTGATTAACAGGGTGTCTGGTTGTATCCTGACTCTGTCAGTTTAACCCAGTGTTTTCTGCCCTTATTTTTGTTTTTTTTTCCTTATTTTATTTCCCAATTAAATTGTTATTCTGACTTGGTGTCTCGCACTAGTTTGTTTTCAAACTAGTACATCCTATAAGAGCGCAAAAGACTAAAATAAGATTGCCTCAGCATGGCATGCCCTCACTGGACATCTGTTCAGTGCTGCCCATCGCAGGGTTTCCAGCATGTGAATGCACTTAGGATTGTCTATATCCTCTATTTCTTTATAGTTTTAGCTCCAATAAGTGGCATTTTAAGGGATTCTTTCCTGCAGAGTCTGAGTGCCTTTCTTAATGGTACATAAATGAACTATCATCTCCTGGTACAAAACATGTAGGTAATCTAGGTAATCAAATAAATCAGCTTTTTAAAATGCCAGAGGGATTACACATAGGTCACAGTGAAAGATGAGGCATTGCTCTGACATGTTGACTTTCTGCTTGAGCTTGAAATTTCAAATACTGATATGCTATATTGGTGTCTGATAACTGACATTCCTGGTTTACTACTTAGTAACTTCTTATACAAACTTTCTTTCCTCTAAAGAATGTCCTATATGCCAAACATCAACACATATTTCAAATCACCTTCTTTTCCAGTTACTAAGATAAGCTGTTTTTGAGATAGATCAGGTTAAAAGAGTTTGGGGAAAATTTTGAACAAGATAAGCAGCACCTTTTCTTGAGCTCTCTGTACCAAAAATAGCTTTTTCAAATAACCTTAAAAGCTGGCAAAATGAATTGTGCTGTCACAGTTCAAGGAGGCCGTACCTGAAGCAGAAATAACCTTTTAAAGGCAAGTTTTAAGAAGAAGGTACGGTTGAGCTTATAATACAATATATACTTCAACATTAGAGTAGGAAACTACTCCTATGTTGTCTTAATATGATTTTTACCAAACAGTGTTAGACAGTAATTACTTATTTCCAGTGAAATAACAGGCTGGACTTTTCAGTCTTCAATACCTCCAGATTATCGGAGCACTGAAAGCTAGCATCTCAAAAATAGAAAGAAAAATTACAACCTTACTGTTGCATCTGTGTTTAACAGCCAGTCCTCAAAAGTGAATGACCAGACAGGTCAAATACAATCAAGACCTTAGACCAAAAGCGAAAATGCCTATCCCTTCAGTAATAATAAGACAACGCTTGCATACATAGTAGTACAGTACAGGTTAGCAGAGAAATCTGCTCTGGATATCTGATTATACACTTTGGAGCCAGCACAAGCAGTAGATTTTGTGCAGATGATCAGTCATGGACAGTTTTCGTAGTCTGATAGACAGCTCTAGGTGTGACTAGGTCATGTGATCCTTGGACATTAAGTGACAAAGAACTTAAAAGAAAGTTTCCCTCACCATTCTGCAATCCATACAGTCTCCTTGAGCTGGAGATTCCTGTTTTCTCTCCCTACTGTTCAGGATATACACCCTTCTGAGAACCTGCTAATGATTTCATGAGAACAACTGAGCCATGAGCATTACTTCTGTTCTGCTCTAAATCCAGTCCCTGCCCAGGTTGCACTCAGACTGATCAAGATGTGACCATCTGTGCTCATAGTCTTAGCCCCTCAGGTTTCAACCCCTTAGCTTATGCTTTGTGCTTCCAAGGCTTCTGGTATTCTGCAATCAGTACTCTGCACACTAACTTATTTTAGGGTCACTAGTAGTTCACTTGACACAGAAATGGCTTCTTTGGTATGTATGTGTACATCATTACCTTGACTACATGCTGTAACATTTGTCTAAAAAGGAAAATGTTACTTAAAAAGTAAAGTTACTTAAAAAGAAAGACCCTTATAAAGATTCATGACTTGGTTATAGTATGTTTTTTGACACTGGAATATATTATTGTTAGTTTACTTTTAGTATTTTTTGGTGAAATTATTTTGTTTCAATGACCAGGGAGGTGTGTTAATGCAAGTATAACCTATCTATCTGGAGGACTGTCTGTCACGTTGTAACTGATTCAGGTTGGTAATCTTAAGAGAAGATACCATGGCTAACTTGCCTTAATGTATCGTAATATGATTTTCACTGTTGTTTATACTAGTGCATATTCAGAGCTATTAGGTAGTGTTTTGTATAAAATCACAGAATTAGAGAATCATTAAAGCTGGAAAAGACTTCCAAGATCATCAGGCCCAACCATTAAGCTAACACTGCTGGTCCACCACTAAACCATGTCTCTAAGCGCCACATCTACAATCTGTGTTTCTCCTATCAGTCTAGTATTTTAAGTACATACCTCTCCCTCTTAAATTCTCGTCTGTATTTATAATATACCTTTTTTCTCCATCTATAATTCTTCCCTTATTACAAAATTCTTCCTAATATGTCATTTTCGTACCCATTTCAAGAGCTTTTCTTACCTTTTATTTATTTCCCCTTTCTCATGCCAGCATAAAACAGAAAGTTTTTTATAACTGAAGTTATATTTTCTCAGGTGTTCCAGATAAAAAATAATCTTCATAGAAAGTAACTTTTACTTTCAAAGTAAGTAAAAATTGATTTATATCTCTTAGTTTCTTTGTTCTCATATCAAATTGTTACCAGAAAATAAAATCTTTTAAACTGCCTAACAAGCTGATATCAATAGTCTTACGTTTCTCTGTGAGGGTATACTAAGAAAAGTACAGACAATGTGCTTAATCCAAAATTAAGAGGAAGTGTAAGAGATTTTTTTCTATATTGACATACAGTTGTTCCTAGTAATTTTACTATGCTCTCAAATTTTGTCATTTCAACCTGGAGATCATTTTAAAATCTGTAAGCATAAGCTTTTTTTTTTTAATTTTGAGAAAATATGTTTTACATAGCTTCACATCTTCTACCAGGTACTTGTGGAACTGAAAACACTTGATCCCAGGTTGGCTGTCTGTGTGGAATCCAACTTATACTTTCCCAAGCTAGTTATGCAAGAAGTGTCTTTAAAAAGTGTAAGGTTGAAACTCTGTGGAATATAATGAGATGGGACGTGTCACAATAGTTACATTTCACTTTTTCCCCCTTTTCTCAAAAGCAATTGTAGGACTTCCTCCTACTATGACTTCAGGAAATTTTTCTGAAGCTCTACATTATGGAAGTCATTTGTTTAAAAGATTTTGTTTGACTCTTCTCCCTCTTTTAATAATTCACTGAAAGAAATTTTCAACACCTGCTTTTGTATCCTGTCGAGATGGGGTTTTGGATTTCTTCACAATTTTGTTCTCCATCAAAAGGCTAGGTGTGTAAAAATGCACTGTCCCTTTGCAAGTTGACTCATGTTTTCTTACAAACTAGAACTATCTAGTTGTTTATACTCTGAGTGATTGAAATTATCTCACCTTTGCCATGTCTCTAATCATCTCCTCTTAATGATTTTACCTCTTGATACCTTTATGCCTAAGCACCGAAGAACTGTTTTCTACACTTTCAAGTTGATTTCTAATTACTATTATTTCTGATTAGATTTTGATTTCCTCAGAAATTCTCAATTCTAGCTTTCTTTTGCCTATTTCAATCTATTCTATAATACAACAGGATTTACAGAAACACATACACATACTCTTGCTCTCACAGGATATTAATCCTAACCATAATTAAGTCTTCTTAGATTCTGACAGTGGGATAATTTTAGACATTACTCATGTGTCATGAACTAATGAGAGTATGGCTAAGCTGATTGGTGAATTTGGATGTAAGTATCCAATTATGGCTGTTTATATTGTTATGAAAGTATGTAGTGCTCTTTGCAGAGTCTTTATAGATGACAAAATTAATTAATCTAATTTTATTTTTGCTTATTACACTATGAAAAGATTCACTGCCTATTGTTCATTTCCCTACATCTTCCTTTAATCTGTCATCAGTACAGTCCATAAAAACAACTTTCATGGCATGTGTTTGAAATTTAAATTCAAAAGAGCCCATTTTCAAGTTCTGCAGAAAATACATGTTTTATATTGTCTTACTTTTCCTCATTGAAACCTTAGGTACAGATAAGATACGAACAGGTTTTCTTAGTATCTTTTTCTAATATTTCTTTAATGACTTCCAAGCCAAAGCCTGACAACTGCATAATTTTCCCAATTTCTGTTGTGCTGTTTAATCTCCACCATAGAATTGCACAGACATTTAAAATCAGAGCGACCTTTCTGTATAATTTCTTGCAAAGCTGTGCTGTGCATATAGTTCTGTTTTGTGTGACCCACAAGCCTACTAAGAATCCCTGAGCTTCAAACCAGGAAGGCTGCACACGTAGTTTCCCACCCAGCATGGTTTGAGAATCGTTGCCAGTTACGCTTTCTTTGGGTGATGTTATGCCTGGCCCCCACTGCTCCCTTAGGTCAATCCCTGTCCTTTCACTTCCCTAGAAATAGTCTAAAATCCTTTATAAAGTTAAGATTTCCAGGCTTTTCTCTTGCTAGTTTTGCCAGCCTTTATTGCTTTTTTCAATGTAAACAAGAAAAGAATCAGTACTGATATTCTAGTAGGGTCATATTGATCCAAATCTCTTAGTCTCCGACTTTATTCGGACTAAAACAGCTGACCTGAAAATATGATCTCTCTTTCTCTCCCCCTTCCCAAATCTCTCTCTTTTTTTTCCCCCTAAGAGTTCAGAGGAAAATAGTAAGGCCAGAAATAGGTGGATATTAATTTCAAATGGATCTGCAACCTGTTAGATGCAGTAGATTAGCAGCAATGTAAGCGAATGGTAATTCAAATGATGTGAAAAACAAAGCCACACTGAAAAAACAAGTATAATGAGTAATGCTCAGGCCATCAGTCTAAAAAAAAATTAGGGTCCTTTGTAGTCATGCAGAATCCATTCATTAAAATGCATCAGCCTGAGCTATGGAATTTGCCACTAAAGAAATTATAAAGAAAAAGCAGTGTAATTTATCAATTGTAAACCACTAAATTTGTATCACTGGCAATAAAAATTCACAAGTTTATTTTTCCAATTCTCAGATATAGCAACCTATTCAGTGATTCTTCATCCACAATGCTTCAACAGTAACTGACAAACCAGCTCATCAATATATAGTTAACAGCTTTAATTTGGTTTACTGATTTGTTAGATCTCTGTAGACTGCTCTATCCTTTATACCAATTTGTATTTATCTCACATTTCTGCTGCAATAATGATTAATACTGAGGCTCTTTGCTACTCTAAAGGGTACGCTTCATCTTTCATTTCTTAATGTACTGTTTATTTTGGGTTACAGTGGACTAGAAAAATAAATCCATAAACATCAAATATATAGTTAAAACATTGCAGAAGGGTCAATGGATCAGCGTATTTACTCTGTAGAGGCTATGGAAATATAATTTTATAGAAGCATTTGTTTTCAGTCTAGGTTCATGGACAGTCAACACTGTTGTCTTGAGGTTCTTGAGAAACTTGAGGTTTGGTGTTCTCCAGCTCTGTTTTTTAACAGATGTGGAAACCCAAAAGATTTACATTCAAGAAAAGATATTCACAGGAGCCATTCACTTAAAGTTCCAAAACCATTTCTCTTTAATGGATTATGATCATTAGTGTTGGAACTTTCCCTATCCCCTATACTTTCCTTTGCAGTTTATTTTCACTGAATCTGCGACTTGTCCATTGAACAATATTTGTTGGAGACAGCGCAAGGGGTGCTAGCAGCCCTGTAGTAAAGCCAGCATTTGACACCTAAAACATCTGGGCTTTCCACCTGTTTTTATTAGGAAAAAAATATAGAATCAGATCACACGCATTCCCATTTGCAAATATTGACTGGGATTAAAAAAAAAAAAAACCCATAGGTATCATACATTAGGGCTCTTGAAAAGCCATGACTTTTTGGTACATTTATGACAAAATATAAAGATTCTTGCTTTTGTTATATATGACAAAAGTGCTAGGGGTAGCAGAGGAAGTATGGATGAAGAAGCTTTTATTAAAGGATCCATCGCTCTAAATCTCTAAGCTCTTTTGCAGTTGATGCAGGGATGCGTACACTGTCCGCATCGCAGTGCTATTCAATATCAGCACAGGCTGAGAATAACTTCCAGATACCTCAGCCAAGAATTTGCAGAGAATAGTAGCAGTGGGGCTCCACTATTTTTAACTGCTGTTAACTGTAGATAACTGCTAATGAGAAAAACTTGACAGGTGGTCATGATGTATCCTAAAATGATGTAGCACATCTCTGATCCGTAACATTTAAATGTTGACAGTACCATGTGTTTAAAGGAAGTGGCTTTGTTCTACTGGAAGCAATACAGCTTACTGATGTGAAAGTATTGATCAAGTCCAGTCAAATTTCATCTAGGAGATGTGCTTAGATCACAGTCTCTCCACCTCTTTTTCATGGTGGTCAGTGAGCTTAAAGAAGCTATCAAAGCCGAGAAGTAGCCCCTCTGCTTTCTCTTCTGACTCTTTACGTTGGAGAACACTTTCATTAATGTAGTTTCTAAATTTTCTCAGTAGTCACTCCCAGTTCTAGGTTGGTGAACCAAAATGTGGTATTTTGTTACTAAATCTTAAAAACAAATGTAAATACCAGGAATAAGCCATTGGGAGTTAGAAACCTAATTACAATGTGGGTCCAAGTGAGCTTTGCAAACCATTAGAAGCCATCTGAGTATAATAACATTCAAAGACAGCAGCCTTCCATATGCAATATCCTGGTTTTGAAATAAGCAGCAGTAACATCTTGTGCCCAGTCTCAAACAAGTTGAATTGCCATCACTGGAGGATGGCACCCCATTAGTTTGAGGAGGAACTGTCACTCACTGAGGTGAACACCTCCAGTGCAGGGGTATTCTGCAGCAGAGCAGGGGATCGTGGTGAGCAGGGCAAATTTCTAGAGCCAGGAAAACTGCATGAGAATGCTGAGAACCATGTGGAATCTTTACTCTTAAATATAGATCAAGTTTATGACCACCTGAAGAACCTGAATGTATATAAATCTATGGGACCCAATGAGATGCAGCCCAGAATCCTGAGGGAAATGGCTGATGTAGTTGCCAAGCCACTCTCCATGATACTTGAAAAGTCATGGCAGTCAGCTGAAGTCCCAGGTGACTGGGAAAAGGGAAACACTATACCCATCCTTAAAAAAAGGTAGAAAGGAGTACTCTATGGAGTACTGACCGGTCAGGCTCACCTCTGTGCCTGGGAAGATCATGGAACAGATACTCCCAGAAGCTGTGCTAAGGCACATGAAGGACACGGAGTTGATTCAAGACAGCCAGCATGGCTTCACCAAGGGCAAGTCTTGCCTGACCAATCCAGTGGCCTTCTGTGATGGAATGACTCCATCAGTGGACAAGGGAAAGGCTACAGATGTCATTTATCTGGATTCTATAATGCCTTTGACGCTGTCCCCCATAACATCCCTCTCTCTAACTTGGACAGAGATGGACTATGATGCATAGACTGTTAGGTGGAAAAGGAATTGATTGGATGATTGAATGCAGAGAGTAGTGGTCAAGAGTGCAGGATCCTGATGGACACCAGTGAGAAGTGGTGTCTCTCAGGGATCCAAAGTGGGACCAGTGTTATTAAATATCTTCATTAATGACATAGAGAAGGGATCAAGTGCACCCTCAGCAAATCTGCAGATGACACCAAGCTACGTGGTGCTGTTGACACTCCTGAATGACAGAGCACCATCCAGAGGGACCTGGACAAGCTCCATAAGTGGGCCCATGGGTATCTCTTGAGGTTTAACAAGACCAAGTGTGAGGTTTTGCACCTGGGTTGGGGCGACCCCCGGTAGCAGCACAGGCTGGGGGGTGAACAGGTTGAGAGCAGCTTAGGGGAGATGGACTGGGGGGTGTTGGTGGAGGAGAGGCTGAGCATGACCTGGCCATGTGCACTTGCATCCCAGAAAGTCAAACACATCCTGGGCTACATTCAAAGCAATGTGGGCTGAAGGGAGAGGGAGAGGATTCTGTCCCTCTGCTCCACTCTGGTGAGACCCCACCTGCAGCGCTGCAACCAGCTCTGGGGTCCCAGCACAGGAAGGACACCGACCTGTTGGAGCAGGTCGAGAGGAGGCCACCAAGATGATCAAGATGATCACAGAAATGGAGCACCTCCCCTACGAGGAAAGGCTGAGAGGGTTGGGTTTTTTCAGCCTGGAAAAGAGATGGTTTTGAGGTCACCTAATTGCAGTCTTTCAGTAACTGAAGGGAGCCTACAAGGAGAGGACTATTTACAAGGGCAGGTAGTGACAGAACAAGGGGGGATGGCTTCAAACTGAGAGTAGGTTTAGATTAAATATTAGGAAGAAATTCTTTTCTGTGAGTTTCGTGAGGTACTGAAACAGGTTGTCCAGAGAAGTTCCATTGCTGGAAGCGTTGAAGGCCAGGCTGGATGGGGTTTTAAGCAACCTGGTGTAGTGGTAGGTGTCCCTGCCCACGGTAATGTGGTTTGGAACTAGATGATCCTTAAGGTCCCTCCCAACCCAAACCGTTCTGTGAGTCTATGAGGATAAGTGATGATAACACAATTAAAGTGGCAGTAGTAGCTTTTGGGTGTTCACCTTAACATTATGGCTTCTGCTTGGTGCAGCATGTTGCTGATGGTGTCCTGGCTGTGGGTGTAGAGGGGAGCAGAAAAGGAGGAGCTGGACTCATATATCTTTTACAGTTCCACTGAGGGTTTGCTCAAAGGCAGGATCCACGAATAGCATTAATTGATGCCAAAGTACTGGTGAGAGTCATGTCAGCAACACTCAATATGGATGAGAGTCTGCCATGGTTTGTCTATGATTTATTATCTGCCAAAGATGTTTTACATAACTACGCTCAAAAAACAGCAACCTTAGGCTTAATACCGTAGAAATATGCATCTTCTGTGGAACTCTGTGTGTGTAGGCACATATCCTTTTATATATCCATTCCTCACACAAGATGTTCAATGACTTGCTTTTATTGGCCATTAGGAAAGCAAACCACTCAGGAAAGGGTAGTATTCCAGACTCATCGGTCCATTCAAGTATTTCTGGTTTTCAGGTCTACAGAATAATTACCTCTGGTTTAGAATACTGTCAGCATTGTGTCTATACTGACGCTGATATGTATTTTAAGCACCTTTTAACCCAGTTTGGTAAAATGGATAAGGTGAATCTCAAGAATAAACTTGTGACTCTCACCCCTCCCTCACTCTGAAAACACTTTAAAATTCAGTTGTCTCAAAGCTTTGTTGTGTGTTTGTTTTGGCTTTCTGTTGTTTGATTTCTAGCAGAACATTGTAAAGTTTGTGTAATTTTGGGCCTAGCAGTTAATGTGTCCCCTGCAGGCAGGCTCCATATGAATTAGAAAGAAATTCAATTACTGAGCTACTGATAACTTATCTCAACAGAATGCAAATGGATTAAGATGGCTAAGTGCTCACTTGCTTCTAAATGTAGTATTTAACTAGAAAACATGCTCTTTAAGAAAAGCAACAACACACAAGCTATTTTTATGTTTTATACTTCTAGGGGTTTATACATTTCATATTACACCACTTACAATTCAAACTATAGTGGTATTCGTTAAAATAAATTAGAATGAAAACAATTTAAAAAAATTATTTTATTTCCCAAACAGAGACAGTGGATATATTTCCTCTCTAAAAAAGATTAATGACCCTTTTGATAAAAAGTGTTACACATTTTATACATATAGATTTGTTTTTCTAAGACATTAATACTGAAATTAAGACTTCAGTTTCTTTAAAATATGGTCATCTCTATGCATGATCATTATTTATTATACATGGAACAATGAGTTAATTTCATTTTCCTGTTTTAAAACTCCCCTTCTTTACACAGTTCTCATGCTGATGTTAATTTTATATATATACAGAAATTGGTCTGTGTGTGTTTCTCATCTTCACAACCAGTGGAGGCATATGTTTATTAACTTACAGAGTTAATGAATTAGCCCATGTTTCTCTATGGGCTTAGAGAATATGGAAGTTATTTATTCATAGTGCATGTAATGTATATAGCTGTAAGCTCTTCACTGATGCATTTCCTTCCCTCCCCCCAAAAAAGAATACTGTTCTCTGTTTTATAGTTATCACACAGGAAACTGACTGTCATGTAGGTTTGGGAAACTGGTTAGACTGGAATTAAAACATAAAGATTTTCACTGCTACTTTTGATCTCAAAACATCATATGCTTTGGTCTGAAAAGCCATACATTTATGACAAGAAAATAATAATAATAAAAATTATTGAAAAATCCTTTGTTTGTGCCTTGAAGAATCACTGTATGAAGTCATCCTACCAGTGCTGCCAATTGAATTAAATTAGTGCTTTATTACAGCAAGAAGTGTTAGATAAATATACAACTTTTGTAGGCTGAAGGAGCTAATTTATCTTCTTTATACTGAATAGCTATAAATATGCTCATTGAAATAATTGGCATGAATCTGGATACTTGATTCATTTCAGTGGACCTTTAAAAGCAAATTTGTTAAGAAACATCCCTGTATATCTTTTATAAAACTGATATTTCTTTAGATCATAAACCAATTTTTTCTTTTTTGCAACAGTGGAGACATTAAATGTGACTTGTAGTTGTGGGGTTAGAAGAATGAGTTTCATAAAAGTGTTTTTATGAAATAAGCTTGAAAGAGAAATAATGAATGATATATATCTGGTGTCACTACCATAGCATATTATTATTACTGGATTTTTCAGGATGTGCAAAATCTGTTTGAAAACCAATATCCTGGGATTGGGTCTTAGTCCTACAATGTATAGTGCTTTACAACCCCGTCAAAAAAGACATTAATATATATATTTAGTCATAAATATGGAAATATTTCAGTTAGGGTTATAGTCAGGACTGGCAGTCTGTCCACATCTTATAAAAGCAGAAACTGCCTGAAACACAAACAAACAGCTTTTCAGAGGAATGTTAGTGTGAATGAGAGGCTCAGTGGAAAGTGTGGGATGGATTCTGCCCAGGGCCCCATCTGTGCAGCCCCACGTGCTCTCAGTGCAGGCTGCACACCCAGCACCTCATGTCCAGCTCCTTGCAGCCACATAGAGACAGCTGGGAGCCTGGTTATAGTGGTCAGCTCAGCAAAAGCTGGCAGCCTGATAGATTCAGTAAGGTCTGAATCAGGAGAGTCAGGAATGAGACTTTAAATTAACAGTTTACATGGTGACATCTTTTTTTCCGTGTTTTCTTCCTTAAACCAAATGTCTTGACCTACTACTGCTCTGTAGCACAGTAACTATGTAAATACATAAAGTCCTGCACTTTAATAGAGATTATCTAAAGTTAAAACCAGCTGGAATTTCCAGTACCAACCTATTGGTGGAATATGACTAAGGTATCCTATATATTATAGGAAAAAATTCTCAGAGCAGAAAATCTTTCTGCACATGAATAAATTCAGATATATGCTATGATATTGACAACACGTTTATGATTATTTTTATTCTTGCTTCAGAAACATTTTATGAGTCATTTAACATGTTAGTTCATCTGGAATAATAGCTAACCTACTATACTCACATACTGCTTTGCCAGCTTGATGGGTCTGTGGGAGAAGATACAGCTTAGCACACACAGCGAAACTGCAGTCAGTTTAAATGCTGAGGTGTGCTGCGGTTCTCCTTGCTTGAGAAGGTCCAAAATAGTAGAGAACTTTTTGTACAGAAAAAAATACTAAAAAAAAAGATAGCCGAGATAGACTTCTTAAATATTTATGGATTTAGTTTCAGAGATTTCTATTTCCTTCTTTTTCTCTACTTTCTCATTCTTCCCTTTCTTTGTAGACTAGCATGGTCTAGCCCATGAGGATTCATATAACTTCTGTTAAACTTTTTCAGGTCAACTGAGTGAAAACTAACAGTGTATCTGTCCAGGGTTTTTTTTGAAACAACCCCAAAGAGAAGCCTATTTTCTGTGACTTTCTGTATTGTATTTTGTCACATGAACAAAAAAAAGGTAGGCTGCACACCATCAAGAGTTCAGACCATGTTTTAAATTAAGGAAGTATGTTCATGTCTTCTGTGTCTGTGCTGGAAGTAATGTTATAAAAGCTTACTTCCGATGTTCTTGTCAGGAAATTCCACAAATGCCAGAGGTTTATGTCCAAAAAGGAGACAGAGGAGTCCTGCAACTTTATTTGAATAAAGGGAGAGTGTCCGCTGGGGCACACACCCACAGGGTTTTCTCTCTCAGGGTTTTGGAGGGTGCAGCCTCCTTTTATCCCAAACTCCCGGCTGCACGTTGCCCTCTTCCTTTCCCCATTGGCTGAAGTACGAGGAAGGTGCAGCCTTCCCGCACTGCCTACCACATATCCCCCCAGTGAACCTACTATTTCACCCCAAAGCTCAGAAGCCCAGGCTAGTGCAGAACCATGTCTGTTTCAGGAGCCAAGCTGTGTGGGCTCTGTAACAAACCTGCTGCCCAAAGCTCAGAAACTCTGGCTTGTGCAGAACCTTGTCTGTTTCAGGAGCCAAGCTGTGTGGGCTCTGCAAAAAACCCCCTGCCTAAAGTCAGTAGAGACATTAAGACGCATGTCAAAGATGTTAACACCCATACCTTCAACCATCAAATTGTTTGTAAAGATATTAGCTTTCCTCTCATTGTCAAAAATATTACTAGTGAAGATGCCAATTAACATAACAATTTTAGTACCTAAAGCACCTACAAACTGTGATTCTGATGATTTAATACTGAAGTTGTTGTCCAGAGTACAAGATCTTGTCATAAAAAAATACTGATTAAAAAACTGAGAATTTTTCTCCTAGGCAGTCCAAGGACTACATTACTGTCTTCTCTGAAATTTTCCTCATTTAATAGCTCCAACAAAAGACTGTCTGAAGTTTTAACAAATCACTTTTAACTCCTTTGCTCATCCCAAATTTGGCTTAGCTTTATGTGACAACAATGGAAAGAAAGTTAAAAAAAGGAATGGTATGTATGCTGAAAAAAGTTCCATCTATAGTTCCACTCCAAACGCAGCCACTGCCAAGTTACTTCTGTTTTTCTCAAAGGTACCTTCAGTAGTACTAATCAAGAAAATGCAACTTCCACTGCCAAGGATAATTAAATTGTTCTGTAGCCAACAAAAGACATTCATTGATGCTGTGCCAAAACAAGATGTGCTTCTAATTAGTGAAGTTTTCCACTATTACAGTGCAGGAATTGTTTTAAATACCTGTACCTGAAAGCACACAGTTCTCACAAGATGTCTTTTACTGTGTTAAGACCATTCCAGATATATTTGTTGATCATAAAGATCTGTTTCCATAAAGGAACATCACTCGATCCTATAATACCAAGTGAATTTCAAATGTTTTTTAAAAAACACCATGTACTAAAACTTGCCAGTAAATAAAACCCAAAAATCTGTGATGCCCATGGATTGTAGATTTCACTAAAACAAACCTAAAAACTCCACAAAAAATGGTTCCAAGTTATTTCTTAGAGTAAAATTTAAGATCAAATGATTATTTTGTTAAAATTTTCAGAGAACTGAGTAATGAAAAACTTTGAGGCAAAGAAGGGAAAAATCCTAATGCACACAAACCTCTTTGTGAGTTGCAATGTTCATCAATCCTGCAGCATAATCTAAAACTATGATGAAGGCATTTTTGATATTTATAACATGGGAAGGAAACCAGAAGAACATTTAAAACCAGAGAAACAGATAGAAACAGATCTTTATGATCAACAAATGTATCTGGGATGGTCTTAACATAGCAAAAGACATCTTGTACCATGCTTTCAGGTACATGTATTTAAAACAATTCCCACACTGTAACAGTGGAAAACTTCAATAATATTAAAATTTAAGAATGTAAAAGCACTTTAAAATATATTTTTTTCACAATTTCTTTGATGGAACTACTTGACTTTTCATATCTTAAAGGGGTAATGATCTTCAAAGACAGAAATGGATAGATGGGTAATTCTTGAAGGAACCTCTTTAAAGGTGGAAAATTCCTTTTCCTTAGAAGCTGGTCTCCAACAGTGTTATTAGAATATTTATAGTGCTGCATAGGTCTCTACAATAAATATTTGCTGCACTACTGTGCTTTTTTTATTTTTCTCTAAAAAGCCAAGTGTTATAAATGTCTAAAGGATGTAATATTGTGCTTTATTGCTGGGTAAGCAGCTCAGGAATGCAGGCTAAATGCAGTTATCAAAAGAAGCAATTTTAAAAAATCAACAATATCAAACCCTTTACAAGGATAAACTGTTTCAGTGTAGATGAAGAAAGTATTTATCTAATAATTCTCAGTATAGGCCCTTTTCCTTGAGGGAGTTAGCACACAAGGATCTGAGGTAGTTGTAGAAGGCAGTGTAGTCAAAGGACAGCTTTAAAGTTTTTACTCAACTTCATAACAAATTCTTCTTTCCATTAATCTGAAAACAATATTTAAGTATGCCCTATGATATATGCAACTGGATCAGTAATTTATATATAAACAATAAAGCCATTAAATAACTTCATATTAGCAAAGTCTGATGAAATTCACTCTGGAATACTTAAGAATCTTGCCAAAACTTCTAGTGACTTTTGGGGGAGCTAGTGGAGAATTGGTGAAATCCTTGAAAACTAAAGCAGCTGCAGTATAGAACTTCTCCCTGATATGGGGGGGTTAGATGGAGGGAATGTTGGAGGTCTCTGGAAATTATGAACCCATCTATTTTGTTTTGTTCATTTAGGAGATACTTGAACAAATTACAAAGCAACCTACAATAATGTATGGAAAATAAGTAAAAGCAAGCATTGATTTGCTCTTGAAAAATCTATCTGATTTTCTTATTTGATATCATAATTGGGCTACTAAAAGAGAGAGAAATAATAGATATTATGGATCTTGACATCTTCATAAGCAAAGTAGATTAATACAGTCTTGGGTAAAATTACCATTTTTTGGAGTGATGGATCAATAAGCACTGTGTAGCAGAGAAGGAATTAACTCCAGCACCAATTAGGGATGTAAAGTTATAGAGACCCATCTGCAGAAAAAAAGTGCTGGCAGATGATTTGGAAGGGAAGAAAGCTGTCTGGAAAAATCCAGTCTGTGAGTAGGGTTGCTAAGGAGGTCAAATGCAGACTCGTTGAGGGAAAAAAAGACAATGTCTCTCAATGCTGTTAATTGCAAAGTCTTCATACGCTGAGTAAGACCAGTATGTGTCAGCAATAATAGGCAGTAGCAGTGCCTGGGGATGAGTTTCTGGTCTAGGATGGGGTGACTCTGAGTAGAAAACATTAAACCTTTGCATTGCTGCTTTAGCCCAAACTGTGATAGCTTGTTGTATCTGTGCTGATGGTTATGGAAGGTCTGTTCAGATTTCTCAACCATAGCCATACCTTTGTTAGAAGGTTACAACAGGAATGTTAGTATGTGACTATGGCCCAACAAGAATGTCCTGGTGCTGGTCACCCAGCAGCTGTGAGTACTGCTGATACAGGCACAGACTGAAGGTGAGAGTGGGCAGACTAAAGGCCATGGCTGGCTGGCTGGCTGGTTGGCTGGCTGAAATGGCATTGCATGGCGGCCCTCAAGTGTCATAGAACCATAGAAGGAGCCTTAAAGATCTTCTAACACCCTTGGCATGGGCAGGGACACCTACTAGAAGGAGGAATGTCTGAGAACTTTGTCTTGTATAGGCTTCTTAGCTACATGCTGGGCATTGCATGGGGCCAGCATTCTTGGAGCTTTTCTTAATGCCAGTGGTCATGTCATTAGAAACTCTCAGCTATTCAGTTTCGGAACTAATGGTAGTAACGTCTGTCTTGGCTGCTACTCTGAACATACATACCTTGCTTGGAAAAGGCTAAAACCAATAGCTAAATCAGTCCTGAGATGATGAGTTTAGCTGGTTTAAAGGGATTCCCCTGGGACATTTATGTGAGGGAAGGCATCAGCTTCACCGATAGTGTTCTGAAAATCTGAGTAACGGAATATTCTCTTGCTATGGAATTACACTGTCATTGCTTAAAAGAGTGGTATAATGATATGCCATCTTGCCAGTTTGAAGGTACTCTGGGATAGAAGAAGAACCATCTCACAAGTAGTCTCCTGGATGATGATGGACTTAGCAGCAAACTCCTGATCCTGATGTAGGTCTTCTATCATTAAGTGTGAGGCAAAAAAATTTACAAATACAAGGAGGTAGGTAGATTGCGCTCTGATCATTTGTTCATCTGCACCAAACCACATCTGGAGTTAAGTTAAAGGTTAAAATACCAGGTGTGCAAGAGCAAATACAGAATCTTTAGGAGTAGCTTTAAATTTTAAACATGGACATGAGTAAGAAGTCATATTTAACAAGGAAAATCTGTGAGTATCCTGAGGAGACAGCATGTCTCAAAGATATTAACTTTTCCTGTAACTTTTCCTGTGAATCTTGTAATTGCTTTATATATCCCTCTGTACATTCTACTAGTATGGATACAATGGTGGATACAGAGCCCTGGCTCTTTCTCAGGTGCTTAGTCTTGCTTATTCCCACTAGCTGAGTGTAAATAGTAGATAACTCTGTTTTGCCACATTGCCGACTATTTCCCTCTACATGTCAGGAAGCTGAATGGTTCTTATTGTCTGATCTGTTCAGTCTGTACTGACTGATTATGCACTGACATAAACCATATGCAAGCCAAATGCTGTTCAAGACTCTTCTGCTAAACATGCTGGTCTTATGCAAGGAGAAACACCAGAGAAAAGAAAAATAATACCTAAGAAATTAAATGAAACATCTCCAGCATAAGAAGCAACAAGTATGTAAATGGGAGCATATTTAAAAAGAAGAGAAAATTATAGTTATACCTAAATTATCATATTCTCAATCTGGAAAAAAAAATGTTGGTTGATAGGTAATAAGCCTTAGTAAGAAAATTACTGTGAACATGTTATAGATATGAATAGGTTGCATTTTAAATTGTTATGAATCCAGCACTAGAGGATATAAGCTCTCAGAGTCACAGCTGTTCACCTGCTGGGCTCTATTAAACATCTGTTAACCCTTTACAGATAAATGGAAGTTTTACAGTAAAGCGTAGTCCCATGGCACGTAAAATAGCATAGGTAGTATATCTTTGAAACACAGCTTTTGTAAGACAGTGCACCTAAGAAATAGCAGAGAGGTTTTGAAGATCAGTGACACACAGATCCAGATCACTGAACTACAACTTTTAATACAAATACATTATAAATCTATGTTTCAGTTTCATCATAAAATGCTAATTCATACATTTAAAATATTCTTATCTTTGCAAAGAACCTTGGGTTTATATTCCTCTCTGAACAAAGAGTCAAAAGCCAATGACTGTTTTATGAACCGAAGTAGACTTTCTTCTTTAACCTAGACTCATTTCTCTGCAGTCATTCACTGTGCAATAGAAATATAATAAAATTATGTTCTGTAAACGAATACTGACTTTGATTCTATATTGGAGTGCATAAGAAATCACTCAGTATTATGCAAAGAATGGGACAATAACGTGGAAGGAAAGGACAACAACTCAAGAGGAGGAAACAAGACACATTGTCAATGAGAAAATTTGTTGATTTATGCCCTGAAATGCCAATAAAATAGCAAGGTTATAGCAAATGTTAGCAATATAGCTATATCTTGCAATAGCAAGATAATAGCAAATGTTAAGATTCCAACATATATGTGCTTATTATTATTTTTTGGAACTTTGGGGCTATTTAGAAATACTGCACAACTTCAGCAAAATTAATTATAATCATACTTTTTGTTAGAGCTGAATATTTTAAAGGGATTTTAAATATTGTAGAAGAAAATTAACAGGTTTGTTGTTCTTGTTTGTGTTGAGAAACTTTTTCATTATCTCAGGTATTTGTGTGGGACACAAAACCCCCTTTTTTGCCTTGGGGTATTAATTAGCACAATTGTGGTCTAGGCTGGATAAATGAACTTGCAAATGGATAACATGAAAATTTCACCTTTGCAAATAATATTCAGTGTTCTAGACTAAGGCCTTTCAAACCTGATGAAACATGGTATGTAGCAGAATCCATTCAGGAGGTAATTAGTACTGAGGTTGCATTTAATCATTATGTTATATCTCAGAAGGCGATGAATTCAGTTTGATTTTTGCAATGTTTTCAAGGAACACACTTCAAAATAAGCTAGAAAAAAAATCAGAAAAATGTGCTTTTGTTTTGCACAAAAACTACATTTATTTATTATACTGGTAGTTAAAGTTTTTTAAGTTTAGATATACGTGAGGTAGATTTTTGAGACTGAGGCTATATTTAATCTCACCCCTTTTTTTTCGGTGTGATCTATTTTTCAGACAACTGTGTTTTCAGTTTTATCCAAATCAAATGTGGCCTAATCTCAGAAGATGTTTAGTACTATGCCTCAGATGTTATACCCTGTCCTTCATCAAAGTCTTTTGATTTCACAGCTGCAGAATTGTTGAGGTTAAAAGGAACCTCTGGAGGTGACCTTTTCCAGCCCCCAACTCAAGCAGAGTTATTGTGTGGGGATGCTATTGGACACACTGTCAAAAAAACCTTGCTGAGGTCTAGGAAGGGAATATCCACTGTTCTCCCCTCATCTACCAAGCCAGTCATTTCATCATAGAAGTTTATCAGACTGGTCAAGCGTGATGATTAATCCATGCTGACTGCTCCTTATCACTTGCTTATCTTTCATGTGGCTAGAAATGATTTCCAGAACTAGTTGCACCATCTCCTTACCAGAGATCGAAGTCAGACTGACAACCTGTGGTTCTCTGGGTCCTGCTTCTTAACCTTTTTGAAGACAGTCCAGTCCTCAATCATCTCTCCCAACTGCCTTCATTATTCCTAGATAATCAACAGTACAGTAATATCAATCTCCTCAACATGCATCCCATCAGGACCCAGGGAATTCTATGTTCAGTTCACTACAGTATTCTCTATTCTGCATCACATTAATAACTAGCATTGATTATTCTTGTCTGCCTGGACAATATCATAGAGTTGTGTCATTAGTTATCTACTCTCCAACATATCCACAAAATTTAAAGTGTCATGGACCTCATCACTCATGGCTTTTCTTCAGTGTTGGCAAATGTGTTTTTGTCACAGCAATATCCACAAAGAATTCTGCTACAGGCCAACTTGAACCTTCCACTAGATTGTTTTTGTTCTCCTCCAAACCTCTGACCTCTACCCCCATTTCCTTTTCTGGTTCTTTGTTATCTCAAACACAAGTTGATTGAATTCTGCAGCTCTTAGCATCCTAGGCCTTGCTTTCTCTTGTTGTGAGTCGGATGAGTTTTCTTTTTATTGCTCATCCATCATCCTCTTGCCAAGTTTTCAAACAAGCACTGTGGCAGTTTTTCTGCACTGCTTTCCCACTTTGGAGGAGCTCCCTCAAGATTTCTCGTAAACATCTATATTTGTCCCTCCAGTGTCCTCTATCTCCTCACTACATCCTTAGGCTGAGCCCAGCACAGGCCTCTTGTTTCCAGTTCTTTCTTTCTTACTCTCTTACACACAGATTACATGTTTGTTCAGTGCCCAGTATGATCAGATTTTAGGATAATTGAAATGAACATACAAATTGTGCTAATAAGATGAAAGATTATGGATTCATAGCCATTAACAGATAACATCACTTTAAATGCAGGCAACACTAGGGAATATGTAGTGCTGTGTCACAGGTGAAAGTGACTACAACTGAAAACCTGTTCTGGTCACAGCTCAACTTCTACCACTTCCTGGGGTTCATCATAAACACAGAGGGTTTTTTGCACCAGGTACCAAAAATTTATGGATTCCATTAAATCTCTAATTTGCATTTTTCCTATCGCATAAATGCGTAGTAGAGATGCAAAACTGAAACTGCTGTTTATCTGGCTTACTGTGCCTCAGGTCACATTGAAATGCTGAAGAGCAGCACAACTTGGGAGTATAGATACATTTACCTGGTGTGATACTCAGACACTGCAGAAGTGAGGGTCTTCATATAGCTGTGGCCTTCTCATGTCCTTCAGCAAATCCACCTCTGTTCACACAACTATTTAAGGGAAAGAGCATCAGAAGCTGGCTCTGTCTATGGTGGAAAACAGTCTGGAGGGATCCTGAGAAAGAGAACATGAGCTTTGCTAAAATAACATGCAGTTACATCAGCAACTGAGTCAGTATGGTTCTTATTATACCCAAAATACACATCAAATATTACTTACCAAATGCTTTATTGCTACTAAACTAGGTGCTATTGTTGTCAATACACATTGGTATATTTTCCTTTCCTTGGTGACATTGTTTGATTGTAAGGCACTAAAGCTTCATGTTTATAAATAAAACACATTCAAGAGTGTATCATAACTATCAAAAAATGTAGGGACTTTATAATGATATAAAAACTTTGCTAAGCTATTTGGATTTGCTATGAGCATGAGCATGATAATGCGCATGGTTTAATCAATACACCTTTCAAAGGAGCCCCATTTGGGAAAATGCAAAAGCTGTATCTCGTAGTCAGTAATAAATATTTCATTAAATTATCTCTAATTTAACTTTCACTCCAATTGGCAAACCTCTAGTGGTATGTATTTTTTTCCTCTTGATTTTATTGCGCTGGTAACATGCAATCATCTCACAGCCCTTTGCTTTCTGATCTATGGTATATTGCCTCACCTTAGACTAATATCATTGTCATTCTCTCATTTAAGTAGGTAATATTTGACCATCTAATCTGCTTAAAGCAACCTGAGTAGTATAATAGAGGCTTACATTTGGCATTCAGAAACATTTCTGAAACAACATGAAAAAAATTTGACAAAAATATATGGTCTAAATCATTCTCTTTATGCATGAAAATACACCATGTTTTTACTGATGTAATTAAATTGCCCACATTTCTGACTTTTTCATAATGAAAAAGTAAACCCTTCAGTGTTTAGATTATTAGATGATTTAGATGTTTAGATGATTTGCTATGTTGATTTAAAGCAGAGAATCCAGTAGTACCTACTCAGGCATTTACTCTTCTTATGGATTGAATCGCTGCCATAGCTTCTTAGTATGAGAAACTTCATAAAGATTTTTTATTTTCCTGTTTTAAGTACTCCTTTTCACTGCTTGCATTTGTATATACTATTATGGTGAACAGAAAAAATCCCGTTTGTCATGTCATCCAGCTGTAGAAAGAAATAGTATGTTCAGATTTCAAACTTGTCAAGTTTTTTGATACATAAACAACAATTCTTTTTCAAGGCTTTAATGTTTTCTGGGACAATAGTAAAGGCTTCTAGATGCTCTTGCAAATGAATAACTACTGATCCTGATGCCAGATTTTTGATTGGCAGGTAAGAGTTGCTGCTTTTTTGGTGGCTATTACAGCATTTGCACCTTTGGGACCCTGGGGATGTTGCCCATCTCCAAGATTAAATTTTTTCAGAAACCTGAATGGAAATGAATTTAGAATAGTAAGGAAACTGAATATAGTGTCAAATAGGGTCTCATAAGATTTGTCTACAAATGGAACACAGGAAACTAACAATTTAAGTACAAATTAATCTTTAACAGAGATTAGCAGTATGAAAAGAAACCCCAGAGTAAATGGTTTTCCTCTCTGTGTGTCACAGTGAAGTGGTGCTATAGGTTAGTTGAGTCATCAGTGATCTAAAATGAAATGACACATTTGCTTGTAAAGGCTTAGCTACTTGCTTTTATTTGTCAAAAGACCCTTGCCTTGCTTAGACTGACGGTTAGATAAAATGCATTTGCTAAGACATTGTCTCAGTTCTTCATACGTAATCTTTTCTCTATGAAGCTTCATTTCTCAATCCCTGCACGTTATCCAGCCTCAACTTCTTTGGATGCTTGCCTCAGAGGCTTGGTACTATCCTTCCTCTCCAAAAATATGTCCTTAGCTTTCCACATTGCATCCTACTGCTTTGTCACATTCTTAGTTTATTTTAAATTAACAAAACTTCACAAATTTCAAAATTTTCTATGCTAGGTATTTATTTTGACATAATCAAAGTTTTGATAGCCCTGCAAATTAGGTCCTGTTTCCTAAAACCCAACTGGAAGAACAAATCTTACAAAACCAAAACTCATCCCTTGTTCAGCTGTGATTTCCTGCACTTTCACATGGCCCTCAACAAGTGCACATAGTAGCAGTGCAGTAAACCATGAATCCCTCTCACAGTCCTCTAGATCTCTGAGGAGAAGTGAGACTCTATTTACCTATTATTCCATATTGAAATATGGCCAATTGTCAGGGTTTCCTTTGCTTTTAATATTCTGCATAGTCTAGCACAGGGGAACAGAAAGATGTGTATTGGATCTTACAACAATAGCCTCAGGTAGTCCACATTGTGAAGTAAGGGAAGACAACAACTGTTTCTTATGCAGTACATATGAAAGTACCCACCAGCTTAGACGTGCTGGACTGAAGATACTCAAGAGTTTCCGTGTTAAACCAACTTCACTTCACTTGCCATATGATCCTTTTTTTTTGTTGTTTTCCTTGTAGATATTTGATGCATTAAGCTTACAAGAGAAGCTTTCAGCACAGTTCTTTCCAACATTACTCCCTAAGAAACATTTGAGTTTGGTGAATTTGCAGTAGGTCCTACACTGAGACATACCTGCCACTTTGAGAGATAATTTATGACTACCATCACACTATAATTTTAGCAGAACTTCTTTTGATACTGCTGTAACATGCATTTGTCATTTAGCTTGTTGATTAGCTGTTCATCTTCTTGAGAGAAGAATACTGTATATTTTCCTTTAGAAAAGGGGAAACAAAAATTCCAGACACTAAAACCCAAATTCTACACTACAAATTCTAGAATTTTGCTTCAGGAAATACACTGCATTTTATATATCTATGCTTGTAATACTATTTCAGAGTCTAGTAGTTAGAAAGATATAATTACTTGCGTTACCCAAAATAGGTTGCACGTGCAAACCAAATATAGAAGAAAAGCCAGAGTATACCTTCTTGAGCAAAGCAAAATTGTAACCCCAGTGGAGATTTGGTTTTATAGTTGTTTGTATCTGTGCTAAAGACCAGTATTTAATAATGAAAAAAAAGTTGCTTCTCTTCAAAAATAGTACAATCAGTGTACTATCAGCAATTGACAGGGAAAAAAAGAACCATAGAACTATTCCAGTGGCTTGTCTGTAAAGTACACTGAAATAAGAAACTGAATAAAAGGCTCTAGACCAGTAGATAATAATAAAAAATAATAATAAGGCATTATCGATTTAGAAAATAATGAAAACCACAGGAAAGAATAAGTGAAGAAGAGCATGACTCCTTTTCTCCTAGCTAAATAGAATAAAAGGAGAGAATTTGAAGAATAAAGCTGCCCTCATAAGGGCAAAATTCTAAATATTTTGAGACTCATTCTATTATTTAAGATGTCACAGTGCAGTGCCATTAAAATTTTAAATGCATACCTGCTTTATCTGTGTGGCATACTCAAGTCCAAAGTGTGACAATTGATATGTTGAGTTTCACCATTCAAGCACAAGTTTTTCTTCTTCTTCAAAAAAAAAAAAAAAGAACTGAAATGCAATAGCTCCCAAAAATGTCTGGTGACAGTGAAGTAGATACTGTTTGTTCCTTTAGATGTGATGCATATATTCAGTGTCATTTTAGTCTTCATACTGTAGGGAAAAGGGATCATGGGTTTCTGTTTTCTCTTTTCCCAAATGGCAGAATTCATTCTCTGGTGATGTAAGGAAAGAACAGAGTTTATACTTCTCTTTGTGCTGGAAGCTGAAATAAAATATGTCATAGCATCTGAAGCAGCTAGAGGCATTTTTCACATTCATGCATTCCTGAAGGGAAGACATGTTACCAACAGGTGAGCATCTGAAAGACTACTGTCCCTTCATGCTCAGTCTGTGTCTTTCCAAGCTTATCTTTCTAGGCTTGTTTCTGAACCACTGGGGGTTTTGCTGTTATTTTTAGTCTATCTGACAGAGTTTAGTACAAACATCTACATGGCCACAAAGGTGTCCTTGTTTTTCTTGGACCCAGCCCTGCTCCATTTAAATATGCATAGATACATACTTTGGGCTGTCTGGTCGTGATGCACAGGCCCAAAGCATATAGTTTGGAACATGACATGTGGACTTTGGAATGGAGTCTCTTCAGTATGGGCTAGTTACATAGAGAGATCTGTATGAAAAAATAAGGTGCTTAAATTATTTCTCTGTGATGAAAATGAAGATGTTACTATGATATCACATTTATAATGATCATCTGCTTAAGTTCAGCTGTAGGGTATTGCAGACTTCTCTGTTTTCTTCCTGAATAGATTGCTTACTTCTTTTGTTCAAGGAGTTCCTGGCTTGGAGTCTGATCTTGAGGGTTTTGTAAGCCCCAGATAATTCTGTAAAGCTGGAAATAAAGTTCTCCTTGGACCTGAAATACTCAGGACCTAGACCTGATGCTGTGCTAAACAGCCAGGAACCCAAAGGTAGACTGCAGGAAGTCTTACAGGTGCTGGTAGTCTTGGGATCCCAGATGGTATTTGCTTCCCTTTATCTGCCCCTCTTTGGAGAAAGGCAACTCAAAAGCCTGTAAATTCCCAACCATGTATTAATCTGCCTCCTGAAGTTGTTTTAAAACAACAGACTCAATCAGGGAATCTGAAGAGTGCATGGCAGGATGATAAAAACTTAAGATGGTCTCTGATGGACACGTGCTTGTGACTTAGCAAAAGCTTGCAAAAACTTCATGTTCCCATCAAAAGGTTATTGCTGATATATTTTAATTTTATATGAAAAAAAAATCTTTTACTGGAAAATTCTCAAATGTCTTCATTAGAGAAACTTAGTCTACACTAACTACTTTCTGGGGCTTCAGTCCAAATTGAAAATTCAGGCTATTGTCATAAACATATTGGGGCTGAGGAGCACTAACACATGTTTGGAGTTCATAATTTCAAACTGGAAAGCAAAATTGTACATCGATGCACAAAATAATTTTTATTTGATAGCATGGATTCTCTTAATGGAGCATAATGAGGAAATAAATTGATACCTCCTGATTTCTAACCTCTTATTCCATTCATTATCTTTCTTTGATTTCCAGTAATATAATGATGCTCCTGCTTTCACATTTCTTTATTAAATTCCTTCCAAGAGAGGGAAAACCTACAAATCATCCCAAATGATGAAAATTCTCAACTGATTTTAATATTTTTCATATCACACAGACTTACTAACAATGTTGATTATTGATAAAGGCTTGATTGTTCTTTAATTACTCTGCCAAGGTCTGGTATACAATACAAGCCCACGAATTATATGGCATATTGTTAGTGAATTGATTTTAATGGTATCTTCATGTACCAACATGCATATTTCATTACTAAGCTTTATTTACTTGCATTTTAACATGACCATTACTAATAAAACCCCTGGGTTAGGTACATGAATAAGAAAATTATTACTGCATAGTTTTATAAGGTGCCTGACACAATGGTGCACTTTTATGTGTTGCAAAATTCCAAATATCAGCATCGGAACTGGGTGTGCAAATCATAAAGCTCTTCCTCACTGTCACCCTATCATGTCAATATCTATTTTATTAAATGACTTCTTATTGAAAAATATGCACTCCGTGAAAGCAAGTATACTCCCCAGAACATACTTTGTTGCATAAAGACGTAAAGCTGTCTTATCCTCTGTGGCCCTGATGAACTGACTTTCTGAAAATTAGTGTTTGGCTTTGGGGAGGTTTCCCCTTAGATTTGTAAGAGATTTCCCCTGCTTCTGTAGGTTTAAAGCTGAGATGAGAGTTGGATGCAAGTCTGTGACTTTCTGCATGCTCTGATGGAAGGTTATTTTGCATAAAACGAAAACAGTAAGCTCCCTAAATTGTCTTTCTAAGAAAAGACTGAGCACCCATTGCCTGAAACAAGTCTCGTTCCCTTTTACATTGAATACATTTTTAGAGCAGTGTTATATTAGCTTGAGTAAAATGACTATTTTTATTGACTGATAATAAGACAATGCTAGTTTAATTTATTACATCCACTTGTTTATTACAGTCATATTATGAAGATGACATTTATGTATCAGCTTTGATTTGAGCAAATAACTTTGACATTCAGCAACAAAAGGTCAATCTCTCAATTCTGCTTTGAAGTTTAGAGTTCTATTGTTCAAATACAAACTTTCTCCTCTTTACCTGCACCCAGTTTTGTAAGACAGGATAGCAATAGCCAGGTGAAATCAAAAAGAATTGCATGCATCTGGTTGTGGGACAGTCATGTATTTCCTGTAGTTTGCCCATTCCCCTTTAAATCCAAGAAGAGGAGAAATTACAATCAGATTTAGTAAAGGGGAAAAGCCATCCATACCAATTGTGTAAGTATGAAAACTGGCTTTGACATTTTTCTTCCCATTTTTATAATGCTGTCTTTTCACAGACAAGTTCTCATCTGAAATACCTCTCTCATTATACCCACATTCAAAAAAATTTGTACCCTGAATAATTTAAAAGTCTATCGTAATCTCCTATTCATAATATCCAATACACTGCAAAAATGTCACGTTGTAAAAACAATTAAAAATACGAGAGAAGCAGATGGTATGGCATTTTGAAGGTGGTAGACTGCAAAAAGATGCTGAGTTCATTCACAGGGTTGCCTTGTTCAATTAAAAAAGATGCCTTGTTAATCCCTGTGATCTCTGTAGGACTGAGGATCTCACACTTCACATTTAAGTATGCACGCATAATCACTTTCAGAGTCTTCCAAAAGCTGACATATTACATTCTTGAAGGAAAGCCAAGGATTTCTGTACTGTAACATAACACAAGAGAATGTATTTTGAACAGATTAGGGTAATGGCTGAGATTAAACAGTCTTTGGACCAGAATTCCCTTTTGATTTCTGAAGAGAAAATCATGATCCACTACTGATAAATCCTGATTTAGAAAAACTGGAATAGTGTTTTCTAGACTGAAGGAGAATAACTGAAAGCCCTGAGACAGAGAAATGACTGGATATATCACTGCATTTTGAGCATATGTCTAGGTATCCCTAGGCACTTTAAAGCTGATTTAGCTTTTATTTTTTGCTCACTTTCTAGAAGAAAAAAAATCCATGCTTTAGATCAATGGATACTGTGCAAAGAACACTTTCTGTGGATGTGCATATTTAATAATTGAGGGCTTTAATTATGCAATTAGAATGTAGGGATAGAAAGCTGTCATTCATCTTTGATTCTGAGTGTTTTTTACTCTCAGTATGACTCACCTTTTCTTTACAATGGGAAAGACAGCTCATGGTTCACAGTCTCAAGTGAAAATGAATATATTAAAACAATACTTGTGACTGCAAGTGTTAATGATTTCCCCTTGTTTCTCTCTGATGCTGAGGCTATTAACTGTCTGCCAATTTTGTCTTGTCTGTTTTCAAATATTGCCAGCCTTTGCTGAAAAGATGTGGAAAATGTTCCCATTAGGAACAGGAAACAAATAGTCCATGCTAAGCATAATTTTGTCTTTAATTACTTGCTCATGTATTGTATTTCCAAAGCCTCCTGGCTTACAAGCACATAATTTAAAGCAGTCATTTAAAGATCAGTTTCTAGTCTCATACCTTTGTGAGTGAAATGCATGTCCTATTTCCTGATTTATTAGTTGTGTTCAAACTCTGCATTGAAGATAGAACCAGGAATTTCTTACTGTTTCTGTCACCAGACTGTCCTTTTCACAAAAAAATTAATTTATTTATACAACATTTGTGAACTAAGGGGTATGATATTTTCCTTTTTTCAGTCAGAAGGATACATTAAAATTACAGCTGAACAGTTTAACACATGTGGGACTAACGCTCCATCTGTTTTGTACTAAATTTTTTAGGAGAGCCCAAAACCCCACTCCTGTACCTTCAGATGGAGCTGTGCAGGTGCAACACTGAAGCAGAAACACAGAAAATTTCTGCCTGAACACTGCTTTAGTGTAACAGGAAGCTACTGATAAAAAATAGAAACAGAAGCATTGCCACGAACGTCAGGCACGCAGAGTGGGGCAGTTGTGTGTTAATTGGTGGTAGCCAGCTGGCTAATCAGCACAGGTGTGCTGGTTGCTCACTTAGTAGATTTACAGCTCTCAGCTGCAGAATGCTCTGATTCTTCCTCACTCAAGTGACACAAGGAGGTAGAGGGAGGGCAAAAGGAAGCTGAAGGTAAGAAATAAAGGATCAAAGGGCACAAAGCTATAGGGAACTAGGCTTTATTACAATCACTATACTCAAAACCATTTATCCAGCTGTGATACAAGGCTGAAATGGTCCAAGACCTTTGCTCTGAGTTTGGATTGAGAGGCAGTGGGACTGTGGAGATGCTGAGGGCAGAATAACAGTGTCAGATACTTTACCTTAATGCTGCCATCAGTCTCCTACTTAAGCAATTTTCCGACTTGGAATTTTGTTATCGGATTTTTCCATAGCCTCACACGCACTGTGTGTTAGCAAGGGCAGTGTGCTCTATAAGAACATAGTAATAGAAACTTGAACTGTTCTATATTATAAAGGTGCTGTACTCTGTGATTATGATACATGAGAAAGTATGTGCATGCCATACTTCCAGTTCTTTATGTAGTGATCAGTTTGGCTTAGGCACTTACCTAGTTTCATATTGTGAAGTTTCTCCTTTCAGTAAGGAGGGAAAAAGCTATTTTTATAGTCACTGAAACATAAATAATCCTGTGCTTATCCAGGGACAGATAGCTTTGGATTTCATAGTTTGCTATAGGGATTTCATCTTAGGTCATCATCATGGAAAATTTATGAGATGCTTCAAGTGCTGTATCTCAAGGTCACCTGAAAAATGTCTTCATTTGATTTGGAAGCATGATTTGTCTGTTTAATAATTGTAATTTGTGTGTTATTAACATCCTGACATACAGAGGTCCTTGGCAGCAAAATCTAAAATTTCATGGGTATTAATCTATATGTGTTTTTTCGAGGGAACCACAATGGCATAACAGTTATGTTTACACAAGCTGAAGGTAGTCAAAACAAATCCAGTAAACATCACAGCCCGAGGAGAGATAAGTGAGATTTGTCCATTTGAGCCTACTGGGAAAAGACTGCGCAGTAGATACTGTGCAGTCATAAATTTGTAATGTGTAGCCATTGTGACTGGAGGGATAAATATTCAGTACCTGTTATTACCTGATAAAGTCATAAATATGTATAGATCCATTTTATGTGACAATTAGAGAATCTAGTTTTAGCATCTGCTTTTACCTGATAAACAAACTTTATTATTTTAAATAAAAGAAAAGCAATAATTTACAAGCTGTAGGCTTCATGAAGAGGTGAAGCAAAGATAAGAGAAGGGAAGAAAAAAGCAGTGTTTTGGATGCACATCCCCTGTCAAACAGGAGGCTGTGCAAACAAGAACTACATGTACTATCCTTCTATATTTTTTTAAAAATACTCCTGTCTGCTTTCTGAGTATATTTGTAAACAATTGAACTAAGTTTAATTTTAAATAAAACAGAGTTATGGATAACCATGTTATGGCCATACCAAATGTGTTTATTTTGTGGATCAAGTTTAAATATGAGTGCTTACCAGGATAGCTGATTTGTACAGGCCCACCTCTGTGAAAAATTGGATCAATATGTTCTGATAATCTGTTGTCACAATGGTCAGATAACAGCCAATACACAAATAATTAGAAAATCTAAGTCAAGAATTGCTATTTTGTATTATAGTCTTATTCTTGGGCCATAACGTGCATGCTATTTTGCTAAGTGCAAAATATTTGGAGTCCTTACTTTTCCTTCCCAGCAGTGGGAGAAACTGATGTGAAATTCAGATTTCTTCCTTGCCAGCTGATAAGGCAAAGAAGCAGTTTTAAAAGTTACTGCCTTTCTTCAGAGTTTTTAAACTCCCACTGCTGTTTGTCAATATCCATTACTTTATGTCTTTTATAAATGCCATTTCCTTAAAAAATTGCTTTATGACGAAGAATGTATCTTGGCAAGATGGCCTCATAGAAATATAGTTGTGAGAAATGGAGAATGATGTGTAAAATAAATTAATATTTTCTGTATGTTGGAAAAATACAGGAAGGAACCCAGAGAGCCCAGAAGTTTTTGGATTTTGAGTCTGTGCTGCCTCTTGCTCTTTTTAAGAAAAGTGCCCAACTGTTTCTGATGTAGAGAAGCGCTCTGGTACCATTGATATTCCTGCAACCCTTTCCTTTGAACTCCTGTTTTGGCTGCCACTATTTCATCCTGCTGCTGCTGTCTTCTCACAGACCTGAGCACACATTTGCTCCTGCCTGGTGCTCCTTTCAGTTGTCCTCATCTCATGGCTGATCACAGCCTTTTATTCCTGCTGACAAAGTCTGGCAGATGGGCTGTGTGACATAAAAGCCTTTGATTCTGAGTGGAAAGGGATGCTGGTTGAGTCTTATGGGAGGAATGGATTACTTTATTTACATGGCTCATGGGAAATACACCCTACACCTGATATTCATAGGTTAAGGTCCAACCTATGAACATATGTAGAATTAATTTGAACATGATACTGCTACCTTTATTTTTCAAAGAGTTTGGAGCCACTCATGGAAATCTGGTTATTTCATAAGGTATGAAGATAAATTATCCATTCTTCCATTCTTTGAAGGAATAAATGCATTTATTTATCTGAATGAATTATCTATTCTTTAAATGGCCTTCATAATGTGAATGTGAAGAAAGGATGATAACTCCTTTGCCTTTCTGAGTTTTAGGAGTAGCAAAGACATTATTTTTTTACAACATCTGTTCCTCAACAACGTGTGTCCTTTCTTTCTCCCTGCCCTTTAATGTGGGCAGCCTGAGGATAAATAACCAAAGCAGAGGTTTGCTATTTCCCCTCAGTGACAAATACCTCAGAGACCATTGCCAGCTGTTATGGTTCTGTCTTGAGGCAACTGAGGATTTCCCTACTTGAGATGATTATAATTAACTCCCTGATGATCCTGCCACCCCCCTCCTCTGTCATACCAGGTCGATCTTATATGAGGTCCCTCAAGGCTGTTCCTGCAGCTGGCTGGATGGAGATAGGCAGACTGCAGCAGTACAAGATGTAACATGTTCTCCTTTCTTGGCAAAATTCAAAGTATGATTCTGACAGAATTAGTACTCAGTTTGAGGCTATGCATGATTTACATAAATAGTAAAAAAAATTATAAAGTGTTTACTGATAAAAACCATGAAAGACACAAAACCCCCAGAAACAATAATTAAAAGAAGCAGATGGTTAATGTGAATTTGTGACTGGATATTTTACTGGAACCAAAGACAAGTCATATTTAAGGTCAAGGTATTCAGCCCACAAGTTTAGAGACACTGTCCATGAAAGCAGTGACTTTGAAACCACTTAGGTTTCATAAAGTGCCTACGTTGATACCTTAGTTCAGATGAAGAACTTTTAAAGATGCTTTTAAGATGCTTTTAAAATCATCCCGTTGTGAAACATCCAGTCTGAGAGACCAGCCTGGATATAGTCCAAAGTAATATCTACCAGAAAAGGGTGCAGTGTGGGCATGCAGCTGCATGAGGGTTCTCTGAGTGACCTGATAGCAAAAAGAGTTGGTGTGTAAGGCAGTCTGTAGGGTAATACATTATTTTGGAAATAGTGTGGGTATATTATTTATGGTCATATGACCAGGATATTGCATACAGTTCTAGTATCCATAGTTTCAAAGGATTATAATAATGCAATCAGAAACTGTGAAGCTGATTCAAAAAGATATTTTGGACTAGAAGAGATAGCCATCTGGATCTGCAAAGTGGTGGGGTTTTTCTTTGATTCATTTTCTAAAAAGTTTTATTATTGTGACTAAGAATCATCAAGATTATTATGGGCTAAGAAGCTTTTTAACAGACTTGGCAAAAGGTATGTTCATCTCTTGATATCCCCAGATCAGGACAGAATGCCTTCCTGGAACATGTAATCTAGCTAAGCACAAATTACAGATCCTACCTAGTGCAGGAGAGCTGTGATACACGCCAGGTTGACCTAAACAATATCAAACAAATAGTCCTTTCCAGCCCTAAAATCCATGAATCTGTGTTATTAATTTTATACATGTCAACCTCTTACACAACTGCCTCCTCATTTTGAGTCACTTCATAACCACGAGTTACCTGTTAGCTGTGCTATCTGGTTTCCAGCATGCTCCTGTTTCTGGAATCAGTAAATCTCTGTCCTGCACATTCTCAAGGCACTTCTTCCAGGCAGTGCTTTCCAGGCAGATAAGACATTCTACAAACAAAAGAGCACAATGCTCTTGTGACAGGTGGTGCTGTGATGTAACCTTAATTAATCAAACATACTGCTTGGGATTTTTTCCAGAGAGCCTTACAAGGACACTCAGTAGCTGAGGGTATGGGTGGCAGAATGTGATTAAAAGGAGATCTGATATTATTTCAATTTCTGTCATTATTTAAAAGACAATTGATTTTGTCCTTTCATTTTATCTCAGGATATTTTCAGCACCTAATAACCCTATAAAATTTTAAACTTTTCTGCTAAAATCTGCCATTGGACTTTTACATTTTATTTTCTACTCAACCTCATCCCAGCCTGGGGAAAGAGATTAGGGCCAGCAGCTGTATTTTTAATAACAATATTTTTTTTCTTAGGAAGCTATGGTGCTCCATATGTCAGCATGGAGTGGCAGTTATGTTTGAAATGAAGATAAGAGATTCTGTTGAGTGGATGGGGTTTTGCCACACTGTTTAGAGGGAAATGTGTTTTATTCTGACCTCTAAATATTGACAACTTAAAGAATCTTGGAGACTGGGCCATTGATGAAGGGAACAAGTCAAGGCATTTTCCATTCTTAGATCTAGTTTTGAGTGATTTAGGGTAGGTGCTACAAATAGAACTTGATCTATAAATAAAATTTATTAATATAGGGCTTATATTAGAGAATGGTGCTAATATCACCAAGTTCATGGGTTCGATTCACTTAAGAGTTGGACTGGATGGTCCTTCTGGGTCCCTTCCAACTCAGACTATTCTGTGATTCTCTGATCTGTAGCTCTCTGTAGACTACTAGACATTTATAGTGGAATACTAGAGAGCTCAAATGGACCAAATTCTCACAACAATGAATAAGAAACAATTTTACTTGAAAAGTTTCACAATCTATAACATGAGTAATGGAAGAGAAGCAATTCATGTATGATGCAAAAAATCTGTATGATACATGAATATATAACATATGCAGTTGGTGCACATATAAATAATGAAAAAATAAATATATTTGTCTAAATACAATAGTTGAGACCATTTTGAAGACCAGTAATAAACAGTTAACTTTTTAGAGCAGAAAAATCTGTATTTAATCTGTGCTTAAAGGAGCTTTTGGACACTGCAGACAGAATCCCCGGCATGGACGAACACTCAGCACCTGGGGACAGCATCCTGGTGCTGAATCCTGATTTTACTGTCTTTTATAATGGTACAATGACCTTAATCTCTCTGAGGTAATCCAATATTAGCATTTTAATCCAAATTATTTTAGATTTAAGGCTACTTTGTGTGCAAACTTCTTTGCCTGATTTTCACCTGTAAAAAAGGTCTGTCTCTCACAGAAGCACCTGCCTCTAGGATCTCTGACTTTTCCCTCTTGTCTAACTTCCTAGTCACCTAAGTAAAACTAAGAGGATTTCAACTGCTTGGTTAGCAGCTTGTGCGGACTTGTATACACTAATTTACTTTTTTATTTTATCTCCTAGTACTTATCAATTATTATTTCTAAAATTACCTTAAACTAAATAGTGTGTGGAGTTGTGTGTACTTACACAACTAAATGAATGATGATTAAATTATAGATTCATACCTCTGCTGCAGACTAGAAATATTCAAATAATGGACATAAACCCAACAGTAGATAAAGTCCTTCAGCTATATCAGTCACAAGTCAATGATATTCACTGAAGGCTTTGACTTTATTTCCTTCATAGTGATATGTAAATTCAGATACAATATCTATTTCAAAAAGTTACTTAGAAGACTGTTGTTGGTTTGGTTTTTGTTTTTGCTTGCCTGTGTTGATGGAAGCTCAAAAACTAAAATTCATTACTGAAGTGCTTTATTAGCATTCTTACTGCTCAGTGACATGGTTTGTTGTTTTATGTCCTACAAATTAATAGCATCAAGGCCAATTGCTTGGAGACAGCATAAGTATTTCTGTGTTTAGAAATGAAAGGAGCTCTGGGGATTTTATGAAAAATATGTTTAATTAAGTAGGGAGAAGTAGGGAATGATATGCATTTAATTTAAGACATTGTAGGAAGTGCCTCACTTCATGTGTTTGCAGCTAGGGAAGCAGATGTCCTGTTAAAGTGAACCTGCTGTCCAATTCACTCTTGTATTCTCGACCAAGCACATTTTCAGCTCAAAAACAATACAACAAGTGTTGTAGGAAGTAAATTTGGTCAGGAGATTGAGATATGTTTTTTTTATTCCAGTCGATTCTACACAGATTTACTCCATAACCAGATATGTTTCTCTCCTGAATCAGTCACTGTAACTCTGAGAAAAAGCTTTGAGTGGTATAAACTGTTGCTATTCACCCTACCTCTTGCCAAGTATCTCTGTCATAGTCACTTTCCTCACTTCTCAAATGGGTTGTGAGGCAAAAAATCCAACAAAGCAGTGCTCTGAGTAAAAAAGTAATAGGGGGTTCTTTACAAACATTCTTCGCATTAAGATACACTTTTGAGCCTATTCTGCAAAGTGATACAGTCTAATTCTGATGAAAGATGCTCTGCATCTATGGCCTGCAGCCAGCTGAGAGCAGCTCCCCAGGAACACTGAAGCAAGGGCTATGTGTTCTTCTGAGAGTCAGGGACATAAGTCGCTGCTGCAGGTATGTGCTTCTCCTTCTTACTGTGCTCTGCCAAAATACCATGGTCGAGGGACATGGCAGACAGCTGAGGTAGCTTTGGGGAAGTTCATTGCAGAGCTTTATTCATAAAAAAAAATTAAGAAGGGTGAAGCCTAACAGTTATGAAGGCACATCTTAACAACTGTTATGAAGGCACATCTTAACAACTGTTATGCCTGTTACACTTCTAGAAATGTGTAATAAGTACTCTAAACAATCAAGACTTTTTTTCTTGCTTGAAGTATGATGAGCTACCTAAAACTTTGCTGCTGATCAATGTCTGATTGTTTTAAGTATGCAGCACTGATCACACGCAGCCCTTATTTCCCAGTTCAGAAACAGACTTTAAACATCAAGAATATGGATTTTCTCCTCTTCATCTTACAAGGGCCATTAGAAACAGAGCAGAAAGGTTCAAAGCCCTTGACTCCTTTTTGTCTTTAACCTCCAGCTTCAGAAGCAGCAAGCTGAGTAAAGCGTTGCTCTGCCCAGAAACTGTGCTGACTAGGGAGTATTGGTTTAACTGCTGGATCAATCTTTTGAAAGGGCTGGATGATGAGAATAATAAGGTGAATTTATAAAATGGCTCAATGTTTGAACTGCAGTATCACATCAGCATTCGAGTGTGTCAGGTACAGACCTTGATCAGGTATGAATAAAAGTGGTGTCATGCGTTGAGATAAGGACAGGGAGAGATCACTCCCCAGTTATGTCGTGGGCAAAACAGACTTGACCTGGGGAAATTAATTGAATTTATTAACAATCAAGTCAAAGTAGGATACTGAGAAATAAACCCAAATCTTAAAATCTTCCCTGACCCTTTTCCTGGACTTTAATTTATTCCTGAATTCTCTACCTCCTCCCCACCAGTATTGCAGAGGAATGGAGAATGGGGGCTTTGAGTTCATCACGTGTTGCTTCTGCTGCTCCTTCCTCCTCAGAGGGAAGGCTTCTCATACTTTCCTCTGCTCCAGCATGGAGTCCCTCCTACATGAGACAGTCCTCCATAAACTTCTTCAGTGTGAGTCCTTCCCATTGGCTACAGTTCTTCACAAACTGTTCTAGCTCTCCCTTCCAAAGGGTGCAATTCCTCAGGAACAGCCTGCTCCGGCATGGAGACCCTACAGGGTCACAAGTCCTGTCAGCAAACCTACTCCAGCATGGGCTCCTCTGTCCACAGTGCTGCAGGTTCTGCCAGGAGCCTGCTGCAGAATGGTCTTCCCATGGGCTCACAGCCTCCTTCAGGCATCCCTCTGCTCTGGTGTGTTCTCCATGGGCCATAGGTGGATCTCTGCATCCATGGGCTGCAGGAGGACAGTTGCCTCACCATGGCCTTCACCATGGGCTGCAGGGGAATCTCAGCTCCGGTGCCTGGAGCACCTCCTGCCCCTCTTTCTCTACTGACCTCAGTGTCTGCAGGGCTGTTGCTCTCACAAATCGTCATTTCTCTCTTCTCTGGCTGCAATTGCTATTGTGCAATAACTTTTTCCCTTCCTAAATCTGTTCCCACAGAGGCACCACTGTCACTGCTGGGCTCGGCCTTGGCCAGCGGTGGGTCTGTTTTGGATCCAGCCAGCATTGGCCCTGTCAGACATGGAGGAAGCTTCTGGAAGTTTCTCACAGAAACTGTCCCTGTAGCCCCTCAGCTACCAAAACCCTGCCACACCAATCCAATACAGGAGGTGTACACTTAAAGCAATGAAAATATAGTGAACCTAGCCAAATTTCCTGAAGGAGAAACGGACAAAAAGAACAAATATTTTGTAAATATGTATCACCAGCTATCTGATCATCTTATTTAGTTCTGTGATGAAGAACTCATCATTCTCTGAGTTTTGATATTTTGTATTTAACTACAACTCACGTTACCTTTTGGTTGGGGTAACTCCTTTTCCTGTAATTTTAAAGTGACTGAGTGATTTACTGACTGAATGACCAGTTTCAAACCATGACAATATCATTAAAGAGAAGGGAAGGTGTGGTTGTTGAAGTACTAATTGAGGAGACTTAAATCAAGTTCTTAACTCTGTTGGGATTTTTTTGTGACTTGACATAGACCTGCTAACAGAGAACTGGCAGAGAAAGCCTAAATCATTCGCTCATGCTTCACACAATGAGAAGAGCCATATGGCAGATATCTCATGTAGTAAGGATTCCTAGAATACTCTTTTATGTGCTCCCACTCACTGCAAACCTCAAACTCATCCCAAAACTGATACAAAACTCTGTCTATAAAAGGTAAAGGTTATGTTGGTGGTTGTTTTTCCAACTCTGTTCTTGTTAGATGTTAGTTTAATATGGCGTGTATTTGACAGAGCTAGATACAAAGGTCTCTGCAGAAGTGTTGTTGCAGTCTTGCTAGAATTTTGAAATACCAAAAAGCTTCTGTGCACACATGCCTTTCTTCCAGTATGAAATAGAAGCAGCAAACGTGAAAGCTATGGACAGACTGAGATAGATACAAATCACTAGACACTCATGGATTGGCCTGACTGAGAGAACAGGTATATTAATGCAGTAAATATCACTGTATCCTGCAGCCATAGAGAGGAGGGGAGAAGACCCAAGAGGCAGGAATTGTGCAGCAAGATTGATTTATTTAATTATTTTACAAACTCTTTTATAGACTTTTTCTTCATAGTCTAATTGGACAAGGATCAGCCACCCCTTGGGGGTGATTGGCTAAAATCCTAAAACATCCATTGTCAAAATATTTTTCTACTATACCATAAACAAGACTTTGCAAGGTTGCAGGTGTTTCATTGTTCACAGAACTCTGCTACCTCTTCTGTGAGAGAGAAAAGTTTCTCACGGACTTAGAAAATAGCAGGAAAAGTTCTTGCTAACGGCAATATTGTATCCACACAGGTATAGTGCCTATGGGATAGATTGGACATGACCAGGGACAAACTGTTTTAGGATGATGATATTTTCATTGCAGGGTAGGTAATTTTATTTCCAGGATTTGAAACATCATGAGGTTATTGTGGAGAGAGATTATTATTTGTCACAAACGCAGCACCTATATTGGATTCCTGATACTTGGTAGAGTTATAAAGTGCATTGATAAAGAGTTGCATTTTGAAGATGTTTTGTATGTCTCCTTTAAGGTTTAGGACAGAGAGGTACAAGATAAAGTGACTGTTTTGTGTGTTTCCTTTTTGAAAGTCAGATCTGGATTATTGTAGCTTTGATTTCAGCTAGGGTCTAGAAATAGAACATCTTACACCTGATTTCCCTGGAAGGCTCCATGCAATAGCATTATTTTAATGTCTAGGAAGACAGACTTGCATTGTAGCATTAAGGCCATGACATTTTTTACTCCCAGCCTGCCACCAGTTTCATATACAATAGCATTCTTTTGGGTGTCTTACCTTGGAAGTGAAGTTTCAACTCTTTTTTTCCACTGGTTTTAGATGGGAGGAAATAACAAATGAAGGTATATTTCACTATATAATACAACCTTGATATTTTTTCCTTTTTTTAATAAGAAGCTTTGAAAGCACAAGTTTTCTAGAAGGGGTTTTGGATTGTGTGTATTAGTGAACCAATCTGTGGGGGTTAGTGTCCCTAACATTTTCTCCTGATTAAAAGCTGAAAATGTAATATTATGGCTTGGGGTTTTCTTGTGTGTATCCCACTTGAAAAGCCTGTCTTTTTCAATGCACAGTGGAGGATACCTACGCACTTGCATAGTTTTAGCCTGTAATCTCTCTCTGATGCAACTTCACATTTATAACATAATTGCAATGCTTTCTTATCTCACACGGGGTTGCATGGCTAGGTATACTAAATCACTATGAGATTCTGAAGGTCTGTAAACCACACCGAGAAGAATAAATGGAGAACAGCTTGAACTTTTCAAATGGCGGAAAAGTAGACGCATAAGATGTTAGTGTTATTACTGCTGTCTGCCCTACAAAAATAGGAACAATGACCTTCTCATAGAAACAGCTCTTACTTTGCATTTTAGGAGGAAACAAAAGGAAAAAATAAGTAAAATTTGCATGTGAGAGCACAGTGCAACTCCTCAGTAAGATGTTGTGCTATTGTCTTGGGGTGACGTTATGATGTGTATCCCCTACCGGCGCTCCGTGCCCGGACATGGTTCCTGTGCCTTTCTGGGAGCACGGGCCCCGCCGGGCCGCGCTGACCGCAGAGCCCGCCTGGTGCCCGCCGGCCGCACCGCGGCCCATGGCTCTTTCTCGGCTGCCTGCGGCTCCGGGGCAGCTCTGCCGGCCACCGGGAAGCGATGTATTCCAGCCAGACGTGTGACATTCCGGAGGTACTTTGCAAGTAGAAGTGAAGCGCCTCTTTCTTCTTTCCTTTTGGGGAACTCAAGAGGTGAAAAATCTGACACAGGTTCTAAAAGGACAAACCATTAAGGCTGTGAGAGGTTACCTAACAGCAGCTTTGACAAAATTATATTAACATGTAGTAAAACACTTAAAATACATTCTTTTCTCAAGTGTGCCTCACACTCATTCACGAGCTATTAGTTGCTGGCAGGAGTGGATTGCAGAGAAGCCCTTATAGAGGTATTTAAATTTGGCATTCCCTAAATCCACCAGAGTACACACCACATAGATATTTTTGTGGGCTGAACACTTGGCATCGCCTGCAACCATACTCAGCTGCTCACTCACCAGTCTGCTGAGACAGAGGTAAGGAAGAAACAACACACCCAGGCTGGCCTGGGCTGCAGCAAGGAAAAATCCTTCCTAAGGATTAAATTTAGGATTTTTAGATTAAATTTTAAAAGATGACATTGTGTTAGATCCTTGCTTTGAGAACTCATAACAAAACTTCAAAAACTGTCAACCTCAGTTTTTTTAGTCATTATGCTGGAATTTCTAAAATGAAAATTGGCTGAACCAAGTTGCCAGCATTGCAGAATATAATCTACTCTGCCCTGTTCATCATCTGCTGCTATATATAATCAGTTTTAGACACACACATTAGACAACTCTTAATTCCATTTTCTTATTTATAATAAGGTGATGGTTTCTAAACACTGAAGACTGAACCTCCAGAGAGGACTATTATCTCAAAGAAAACATCCTGATATAAAATGCTCATCAACTCTCTTCCAGATTAACAGTACTCTGTTAGCCATTTGATGTAACAAAGCATAAGCCTTTTTCTGTTTTCTTTTACATCCTGTGGTTTTTTTATTTCCGCTTACATGGTCCACAAAAATAATCTCAGCATAGGAAGAGTTAGCCACTCTTCCGACTCAGAAAATAAACACTCTGGAATGCCTTCCCTGAATATAAAATTTAACCTGTTTAACCTATTCACAATGAATTTTAGAAATCTTAAATAAACTTGACATCACCAAGAAAGCATATCATGCCACCCCATCCTTGGGGTGAAGAAAGACATCTTCTTGAAGCTCTAAGGTTCTATGGACAAATGTAAGCAGTAAGCACCATGTTATTTCTAAATTAAAATTTTTGCCAGATTTTATAGATTAGGAGTTCAGATGGAGATGTATTTTTTTAATATGTCAATTTTTCATTCATTCACATTATTACACTATGAAATTGCAGCAGCTCTCATCCCATACCATCATGATCAAGTAAATGCTGGAAATACAACATAATCATAACTTTTAAGGGAGACAGAAAATTCCAGGATGTGAAGCTTTTATGTATATACATTTCAGTTCTGCTTTTTGTAACTTTACAGTCATTACTTAATAAAGGGTGAACATAAAGAAGAAATTCCGATTTACTCTTTTTTCTATTCCTCTAGGTGATAAATAACTCTGGGTTAGCACAAGGAATGACACAGAAGGGTGCAAAAAGGATGCAAGACTCATTTTGCAGAGGAGGAAAGCAAGGCAGAGCTTTTCCAGGGAGCTCACTGCAATGTCAGCTTTTCCAGCAGTGTTGCCTTTTCTAGGCAGCTTAGCCCTGCCTTGTTTCACTTTGTTGAAGCTGCCTGTGCTGCTTAGGCAGTGCTGACACACGGGCAGCCATGGTGTCAGAGAGTGTCTCTCCATACCTTAGATCCCCTTGTCCTCCAGGTGACCCCAGCACCAGCTTTGTTAGTGAGGCTGAGAGTTTGGGATGGGCTAAGAGCATGTTTTGGGTTTCATACTGTCCTACTGTCGTTTGCCGAGCTGGGCTGTGTCTTAATAAGAACCTAGTGATTAGATTAGATTAAATTAAATTAAATGACTGCAGTTATTTAATTTTGGTTCTTTGTATTCATTTATAGTTATCAACTTCTACAACAGTATCTTTTTTCACAAATATATTTTCTGATTAGCTTCCTTATTATTCATCAGCTGCATGGTTAGCAGAGAGCTTTTCACAGTTGTCAAGGAAATTCTTACTGGATTTGGTTTTTGTTTTGCTCTTTCTTAGTGACATTCTCAAAGCAAGATTTACAGTGTGAATTCACGTTATTAAACTACAGTTTATCTTTAAAAGTATAGAGGTATCTTTTTGTTACGACTTCGGTTTGTGCATCTTATTACTAAGTTACTTCAGGAGAGGGATTCATTAAATGAACATCTTGGTTATACTGTATGAGCTAGGTACTTGAAATCATGCTTATATTTCCTGTTGTCGTCACAGTTTTCCATATCTTACTTTTCTTGTCTCTCCATTTTAAAAAGGAAGCCTAGTTTCATTGTATAACTCTATTCCCCAGATTTATGCATCATTCAGTGTTCCTTTTACTTTCCTTTCTTCATCCCTTCCCATATCAATTTTATATCAAGGTGACCTTAATTGAGCTTGGTAATATAATGTAGTGTTGTTGTAGGACCACCAGGCATCACATTTATTATCCACTAGCAATTTTTCGCTGAAAATTCTGCTTGCCACCAGGAAAAGAGTAATGGAACTAAGATGTATACTCATTCACATATTGATGTTGCTCTGAAGGCTTTTTTTTTTATTCCATGCCTCTAAATTCTGCAGTTCATAACTCATCATCATGGAAGAGCAAGAAGTTAGGTGAAATTTAATTGTGTAAAATTTCAAACATGCAAATTGGTCAGGGAAGGGAATATTTAATCTATTAAGTTTTAAAAAGCATCTGATGCTAACATTAAAAAGGCTCTAGAGGCAACAGAATTCAGTATATGATGAAGTTCTTCCCTGTGAATCTGTTTTGCACAGTCTCCTCATAAACTGAAAAAAGCTTCTATATATCTGCATTTGCAAGTGGGGCAGAGAAAGGCACTCACTGCAGTAATGACATTAAGCCTCTAATTCCCATACTACTCTCTCAAGCAACTTGTGAAACATTATGCTTATCTGCAGCTTTAATTTAAAGATGGAAGTAAGTTTAAACCACTCAATAAATGTGCCAGCAATGCTGTGTTTTCCCACTGGTAGCTGGTGGGTAACTGTAAAAGCCTCTCACTTCAGGCAAGCTGGTTTGTCTGCATCTTAAATTCCCACAGAGCAAACCTGTGGATTTTTCCAGTGAATGTGGTTTGGTTTTGGGTTTTTTTTGCCAAAAAAGTATGACTTGGAGAAGTACATCAATCTCAATGAAACCTTAAGCAGGTGGATGAGGGAGGGAGGGTCCCACATACAGCAGACTGAGAGGCCACTTCTCCAGCAATGAGATACAGGGGAGTCTCATACTTGGTCCTAGCTACTTGACCTAACTTGAGAGGGAAAGAAGGGAAGGAAAGGGTGCTGCTGTGCTCTGACATGAAATTTGAATGGTTGCAGGAAGGAAAATTGCTCAAGATGTCTAAAAGTACTTTCCCTTATCTCCCAATGATACTGTGGTAACCTTAGCAATAGTGACTGTGAGCCGTTAGGAGTAGCATTAGGCCCGAAGGAAGGAATTGGCTATCCAGACGCTTAATAAAGAATGGATAACCAACAAATTATTCTGGGAAAGCACCTCTTTGGCCTGAGACTTGTGATAGCTTTAAAGTTTGATGTGTAGTATGTAATAAGTTAATGAATGAAAGTGGAATGCTTTGTGTGAACAGAAATTGCTCTCATTGGTGCAGTGTGTGCTCATTTAATAATGTATTGTAATATGTCTTTAGGATTATTTTTTAAAGAGGATAATTAAAAATTTGCAGACCTAGAGATACTCTGCTCCTCTTTTAAATTGGACTTGTCATGTAAATTTCAATAGAAGCTTTTTGTAAATAGGTGCTGCAAGAAAACGTTGTCTTTGTGTAAGCTCAGCCACCTTGTACAAAATAAAATCCATCGAAGTGGTACAGTAAACAGCTAAGTTTAAACTTGCATTTCGCTGTAAGCATGTGAATTGTGATTAGTTTCATTGGCCTTAGGGCAGCTCCCATGCATGAGTTTTGTTCAGCAATGTCTGCAGAAACTGAACAAGAACCACTTGCTAAACACTAAAATAATAAAGGTAAGAAAAAAGAAGGTAGTCTTGGTTCATTCCAAATAGCTTTTTTAGTTCACAAATGTAAAAGTAATTTTTTCCTAGCCTCCAAGCCCATTCAGTGAGCAATAGAACTGTAGGAGTACTCTCTGAATTTTTATCTAAAGTCTTCGTACTATTTTCCCTTTCTTCCCATAATGCTTTATATACCTCACAGTCATTTAATCCACTTGAGAACAGTGATCAACCACTTTGTCCTGAGATTTCTTCTTGAAAGTGTCTCCATCCACTTTCCCTACCACTTCACTGGTATGAGTGCGCTTATGCAAACGGTGAGTGAAGAGAAAAAAATCCTTTACTTGAACTTGCTTTCTTTTGTTATCTTGGGCTATTTTTCACTATCATCATTGTAAATTGGCCTGATAAATTACAACTTCTCTATTTTTTATGTAGCACAAGGCTAAGTTTTGAAGCTTGGCAGATGAATAATTGAGAACAAAAATAGTTACACTTACTGCAGTCCCAATGTTTGTAGTAGCAAAATAAACACCTGTGTGAGCTGGAGGGTCCTAGCTCACTGACTTCAGTTAGATGGTGGTGATTGTGATGCTCTCTCCTTCCCAGCATTTTTAGCTAGATTTTTGGATAAAAATGGCTGTCTGGAGAAACAGAGATGACAGCTACTAGATATTTCTACTCTTTTTGTCTTTTTTTTACTTTCAGTCTTACATGTCGTCTCTGATGTGCTGCCAGCTTTGGTTAGTATAATTTATAGAGATGACAAGCCTAGTTACCAGACTTCCTGAGCACATCAATGATCACAGGATTCAATCCAGTTTATACTTCAGTCTGTGTCCTAATGACTTTATAGTAATTAACCAGCTTTCCCTAATGATCAAGTATAGCAACTCAGAATATGTTTTTCGTATTAATCTAAACTTTCTGCCAAGGAATCTTGAGTCTTATTCTGTTGCTGATTTCAATTAGACAGTTTTGTCACAGTGATTGCTAAAAATTAAGAAAAAAAGTGAACAATTATTATGAGATATTTATAAATTAATAATCATGATTATGTCACAGGAAGGCTGTGTCAGTTGTCAGAGTAGAATGAAATTGGTCAGAAACTATCCAACATCCATTATGTTGGTTTGCTCATGGTTACTTGTCATTGAAAGAGCCACAGTTTTACTTCAGCAGAAACTCAGACATGAGGAAACATTCCTTTAATGTGAAAGTCAGAGGATGAGTGCTGCCTTTCATACTGAAATGTCCAAACCTGCATAGGTCACTCACATTTATGTAAGTCCTGCATTGGCAACGTCATTAATATCAAAGAGTTAACACAGCTGTACTAGCATTTCTTTTCTTTAAACACTTGGAGTCAAAACAGCTTGCTATAATTCCCCACTCACAAATGGTAAACTCATAAACATTCAAGGTGATGTAGCAGCTTCTGGTTACCTCCTGGTAGCCCCTGTATTAATGTCCCATGGGTTTAATTTTTTCTTTTTTCCATTTCTTTTCTTCTTTGTTTCTGTTTCATGAGTTCTTTTACTCAGAGTTTGAATTAAAATGCAGGAGACCGAGAGTTCATCTTCGGACTTAGTTGTTTGTTATATCTTATCTATAACACAGCTGCACAGTGTGCCTCTAAGTTAACAAGGTGGAAAACGGCCATGAGTTCTAACTTCCAAGGCTTTTTAAGGTCTAAATTAACCAATTATGAAATACCAAGTAATATGTTTTTACTTATAATCCAATTACTAACTTTTCATGACCCGCACTGTGGGTTTTTTGACCCAATAGCAGAATCCCTAGATTTGTGAAGAAGAAGAAGAAAGGAAGAAGAACAAAATCCACACCCCAAATCCTCCATATTGTTACCTATATCCCCTAAACCTAATTTTCTACATCTCTACATATTCCACCCAGTGATGTAACTTTTAATTACACAGCAACAACCTCAGTGTTATCACACAATTTAAGAAGCCCTTCCCAAGGTTTCAGGTCGAATACAGCGTGCTTCTGAGGATCACTGCTTGTCAGCACTGAAAGGCTGAAATTCTCAGAACCCAGGGTTCCAGCACCCCTGGAACGCTAGTGTCCCATCACATCCCCTTTCTGTAGTGTGTGGGGCCATCCCTGATGCTTCTAAGCTCTGCCAGCCCCTCCCTGTGCACATCTCCGGGTGCTCTTCCAGTTTGCCGGGCTGCCCCGCTCCCTGCTCTGCCTGTGGACCACAGCAGCTGTGCTCTGTTAGCACATGGCAGTGCGGGGCACTTTGGGAGCCCTTCCCTGCTGCCTTGGTAGGAGGCTTTTCCAAACCCACAGAGACTGGTCTGCAGGGCCTCCAAGTTTACTTTATATCATAGCAATAGCCCGTCTGCTTTTTGCCTTCTTTGATTTAAGCTGTAATTAGTATAACAGAAGCACTGCATCATCTGGCTTAAGTCTAGGTTTTTAAATGAAAAATTAGATCTCGCATTCCTCTTTTCTTCCTTCTCCTTGAACATGCTCCCCATGGGCCTGAGGTGTCACCCTCCCTTCCTCACTCTGACATGCTGGTAGCACAGGCAGCAGCTCAGGATAGTGCAACTCCACTCTCAGTCTCCTTTGTCATGAGCCTGCTCCTCCTCCCTCTGCCACCATCATGGCTGGTGCTCCCTGCTTGGTCCCGCTTCCCTGCTCTTTCACCCCTTGGGCTGCAGTTCCTGTGCTGTCCTGACCTCTCTTTTACCACCTTCAGGTTTGGCCACCTAGAGACTCAGTGCCCCATAGCAGGGGGGATGCCTGAGCCACACTGCTTGTAACCAACATGCAAGGCTACACCTCACATCATTGCCTTTAAAGTCTCTCCAGGAAAGGTAATAATGAAAATACCTATTAAGCAAAGTATTTAGTAAGGAAAGAAATCATTGTAGCTCATGCTCTTCTTTATTTCATCAAGACTCACTGTCTTGGTATCTGGGCAACTCTGTGCATAATATATGTGTAGTAAAAATAGCAATACAAATTACTTAAAATTCAAGTCACTTTCCAACAATTTTTTTAACTCCCTCCCTGCATGACTTCTTCTGTGCTAATTATTCTCCCCTGTAGCATTAATGCTTTAGTCATTTAAATATGTTGTAACAATATTGTCACCAATTATTTTTACTGCTTCAAAAGGCAAATTGCTTTATACCAACAATTAGAAAACAATTGCTTTGTTTTTCCTTTATGTAAATTATTTGGCATTAGCATTTACCTTTCCAAGCACTCATTTGATACAGGACAAGTAGCAGTATTACATAAAAGGGTAGAAAGCAAAAAAATATTCACATCTCTCAAAAGAGAGAAAATTATAGTAGTCTGTGTAATAAACAGATAATTCTTAGAAATCAGCTACTGAAGTTACATCTGTTCTTGGGAAACCTGATCAGCAGATATTGTACTCAGCAGGTAGAGCATGTTCTCACAGCACTTAGCGAAATTACAACAGCAATCCTTACACCTGTAAAACACATGGTATGCCTGATTTATTTTTAAACTTACAATTTGCTTCTCTTAAAATGTTAGGCACTATATGCTCCTGAAGTAACATACAGTCTCTACCAGCAAATTTTAGGAGCAAGTACTACTTGCCTTACATGAACCATTGGGTTGACAGTCCCGAACAATTGTTCACTTAAGGAAGATTTGTTGCCTCTCCTTGTCTGTTCTTTTAACTTCGTAATTGCTTAACTGTAAGAGGGAAGGAGAAAGAAGAGCGATGTCTCTTCCATAGAAACACTCACATTTGTTTGCTTGTTTGATGGAAAACCAGTGTGTATACCTAGCAATTAAACAAAGATTGTAAACTGAAATTGACAGGGTAAGATCTCCCTTTTGGGCTTTGATTTTCAGTCTCTTGTCCTTTCATTTGCTGTTTGGGATTATGAAGCAGTCACTAACTGAAGATAGAGACATCCATTTTAAGGCACTGGAAGTGTTTGTCAATTCAGCTTGAGTGCAGTAACTGCCTGATGCTGAGGCTTAGAAATGGTTTAGTGTGCGTGCAGTAGTTGAGGCTCACTGCTTTATTCAATCAACATTAGGATTCTCAAAATATGGTTGGGTTGGGAAATGTCTGGGAACTGCTTTGGTGGGGTTTTTTGGGGGGGTTGTTGGTTTGTTTTTTTTTCCCCCCTCTCTTAAAAATATTATCTTTACCTTTCTCACTTAGGAATCAGAAAAATATATGTGTCCATCTGAAATAATCTTGTGGAAGAGTTGGAGTGTTTGAGTCTATAAAACACTTGTGTTTTTAAGTAATAGAACCAATTTTTCCTATTTAACCATGGTGTAAAGAGCATATGAAAAAAATTATTCTTTACACTGAGCACACTGACATTGAAATTGATGCAAGAAAGGTGCCTGGGTAATCTGCATGCCCAGACTGCACCTGCAGACTGGGAGTCGCTGGTTTGTCTGCATAGCAGTGAGGTGTGTGTCTCCCAGCAGCTCTGGGCAAGACTCACCTTTTCAGCTGGGAGCAGATGTGGAGCTGTAATAGAGCAGGGCACTGTGTGCCAGCTGGGTGACACCAGCAAGGGGCTCTGGCTGTGCCTCTGCCCTCACAGGTCTGTGCATGTGACACAGCAACCCCAGCACAAGCTCTTTGCCAGGACTTGGAAGTGGGTCTCCTTGATTGGCAAAGTATCATAGTAAACCTGAGCTGTAGCGTGGTGCAAAAGAACTTCATCAAAATCAGAGTGCCCAGCTGGTCATGCTCAATAAGTAGTACCTGAAGTTGTGAAGTGTCAGTGAGATGCTTAATTAAGGCCTGTGCTACTTCTAAAAACAACAGGTAAACATTTACTATGTACTGTGTATGTCTGAAAACAACCATTAATCAGTGGCCAGTTTACCTTCCTCTTATGAACAAGAAGGATTTATCAGCTTGGTTTGGGAGCATGTGCCCTTAATCCCTGCAGAGCAAAGCCCCTTCCCCTGCAGCTCTGCTTGTTTCTGTTCCTTGAAGGTCAGCTGGGCTGCGGTTTGGAGCTCTCTGCAGGCTGATGTAAGATCACTTTAAACACTGCAGAGCTGGTGCTTAAATAACATTCAAATGAACTCCACTCCGCCTCTAAGCTACTGTTGTACCAGGTCTGCTTCACAAAGCAGTGCAGGCTTTCATGTCTTTCTCTGGAGGAATAAATCTGAGGCTTCATTCACATGAAAAAGTCTCAGTATGATTTATTTACAGGTTAAGGGCCCAAGCACATCCCTATAAATAATGCTTTAGCCTTATTTTTTCCTGTGTGAACTTTGCATTTTTTGTGTGTCTCCTAAGGCCTTTGGGTTATTATCACAGTGAATATCACTATATTTTATGTACCATGTTGGAAAAGACATGTTGTTTTCCTTCAACCTAAAGAGCTAGCACCTAAATCTAGTCTGTGTAGTACTGATACTTGAAATCCTTTCTTCTATTAATTCCTATCATGATTCTATTTGTTTCCAAAGTAGACACCTAACTGCCACTCATCTATCTGCTTTGATATGTATTTCAAGATGCTCCAAGTAGTCCAAATAAAAACTGTTAGGTTAGACAGGTTTCTTTCCAATATTATTATAGTTGTATAAAAATAAGGAGAAAGTGAAAAAACACATTACAGAATACAGAGGAAAAAACCAGTATTTTATTTTCATAACTTTCTTCAAAGACTAAGTATTTTTTTTTTAATTTTTAAATTAGAGGTATAAATATGGTTTGCTAGAAGTCTAGCTTTGACACATTGTACTACCTGCTACAAAATATTATTAGTCATCACATAAATTATGCATTAGTTTTCATTAGCTACTAACTATAACTAAAAAATTATTTTAACTGAAGTAAGAGCTACAAGTCTGAAACCAGAACATTAACAAAATTGCAGAACAAAACCAGAGTCATGTAATACTATACAATTTCCTTGGAAATGGGTTTCCATAAAGAGATCATACTTTGGCATTGATTTTATTGTTGCAATCAATATAAATATGTCTTTCTGATATTTTAATATCTGACACTTTTAGCCTAGTGTGTGAGAATAAAATACCATTACATATTTCTCACTGGGCTACCAGATGATCTCTTGGTGGAATGACCCCAAGGTCAAAGATATAATGGACTACTTGCTGCTTTTAATGATGTTTTTACTGGGACTGTTTTTATTAGAGTACAGTGGATGCTGTTACGCATCTAGTGAGTCAGGGCCTTGGGACGTTTATGCCACTTGTCATCCCCTCTTAACAGCTTTGATCTTGCATGCACTGGCTGAAAAAATTATTGTGCCATTTTTCAGTTTCAGCTTGCAGTGGTTTAACACAGCTACTGACACTTTTTCACAATATGAGTTGATACAGACAAGCATTTTTGAAGAAAGCCCCAAGGCTAACAATAATATTTATATCTTCTGCCATTCATGGAAAAGCAGAGCCAATAAAGCAGGCAAAAGAACTGGTATATGTTCCCTTTTGCTCATTAATGTTTCAGCTGATTCTGTGGGTGTTCTGTGGAAGAGTGGTTGCTTTCATTTTCTCATGAAAAGAAAATGCTATATTTCTTATTCAAATCTATTGCCTTTGAGATTCTGCTTTAAGATTTTTCTTGAAGGATGTTCTTCATCTCCTTTACACAGAGAGATGCACAACACAGAAATATATGCGTATTGAACTATGCTGGGTTTGCCTTGAAAAAACAGATGCACTGCAGAAACAGTGTATGAAAAATGCAGATGGAGAAACAGAGTGCCTGGCACAATAGGAAGTGCCTACAACCTTCCAGGCTACATAACTGTTTGAAGGAGGAGGAGAAGGGTTTTCAGAAAGGCAAATCTCTTCTTTCTGTGGTTGCCTGTAAAGGCTGCCATGCTGTATTTCTCATTCTGAAGGTCTGTCTTTGACTCCCTTGATACAAAGAATATCCAGCTCTCACTGCTCTTTTCCCTGGCTGAGTTGCAACATGTGTCTGTTCTCTCCCAGTGTCCCATCACTGTGAGGGGCTGTGGATCCTTCTCATATTCCCACAAATTTTAAGAGTAAATTTCCTCTGAGTTCCTGTTCAGGTGCTTAAGCCTAACATCACTTTCCCTTCTTTAGTAACTACTCAATCTCAGAAACCTTATAGAAGCATTTGTGATCCTAAAGTAGAATGTAGAAGAGAAACAGAATTTGGGTTGCAATATCCCATGTTGTATCTGTTGGTACCTGTTTGGGAGATTTAACAAAAGGAACCATTTTATGCCTATTTTATTCTTTACTGCAGTCCAAATATCGCCTCTACAACTTTAGAACCAGAATTTTGCAGCAGGGTGGTAGCAGAAAATTGTGACATAGGGACAGGGCTGATGCTTCACTCCAGCATCTTCTCGGGAAACAGAAAGATTTGTGATCCTGAGACAAAATTATCCTTTCTGCCACTGAAGAACTGAGAGCAGCAGTCGGGGATGTCTGTGCAGGTGCACGGGAGCAGAGCCACAGCACTTTTCTGTCCAGCATATTTGGATTTGTATTGCTTATAAGGCCTTGTATTGACTGATGCAACTTGTTGAGGGGGGGTTGTTTGTTTGGTTTGGTTTTTAAGGTAATTCATTTAAAAAGAGCTAGGAAGATCATTCTGTTCACCCACTCACATCTGTTTATAAAAATATCACACGTGCATTTGGACCCAAAACGTTCTACCAGATTTTTAATGAAAAATGTCCTTGACAGAACAAAAAATACATAAATTATCCTTTTAAGAGAGAAAATATGCTGTTGTAGATAAAATTGGCCCAATTAAGACTGATTTAGAAAATCAGAATCTAATTAGATTCTTAACTGAATCCAAGAGAGAAGGGTCCTAATCTGTGACTGGGATGTCATTTGTGTGTAAAGAACCTTGATAAAGGCCAAAATAAATAAAATTATTTTTATCATTTTAAAGTACCAAAGTACATAAAGTAACAAAATAAATGCCATTGTTTGTATTCTGAATACAAAAGGCACATGGGGGATTTCTATGTATTGTTTGATATACATCATACACACACTTGCTCACATACACGGTGCCTTACTATTTTAATACTGGTTTTATGGATGTTCAATTTCAAATTAAGAGTACCAAATCTGCAAGAAAGAAGTCCATAGAATAATCCATAGGAAAAATTCCAACACATTGATGGATACATTTAAATTGTTTTTTCATTGTCATCTTTTAAAGTGCCATTGTGTGGAGAAAAGTTTTGATTAAGTTGATTTCTATTACTTATAAAGTAATCACAAAAGTTCAGGATAATTCCACGTAAGTGTGGGCACTTGGCTGTCATACTTAAATTAGGATTCTAAATTAGAAAGTTGTGTTCTAATGGTAGGTTGGATATTCAGTGGGATGAATAATGTTTGAAAGTGATTTTACTTGAAAATCATTGATAGTATAAGAAATAATAGTAGATTTCATTTAAATGGTGAAAATGTAGTGATGTGAATCTGGAGCCCCTATGGAGCAGTGGCATTCCAGCTGTTTTTCTTTTTGCCTAATTTCATGGTGGTCAGTGAAGTCAGTGTTTCTCACCAGCTTCATATATTGCATCCACCTGTTCTTTGCCACTGGTTCTCAGCTGTCCATATAATCCTAAACAATGAGAAACAATAAAGTTCTCCTGAAATGTCAGGGGCCACATAGAAAAATCTGGTAATCACTCAAAGTTGAGAGACACTGAAAATTCACAGGAAGATGAGAATAATACATAGGAAGATCAGGGTGACCTTAAAACAGCATTACTAGAAATGGAATGAAATGTTCTAGTACAAGGTCAGGTGCTTAAGAACTGCTAATAAAAAGTCTACTGTAAATTAAAAATGATTGATACAGAGATGCATTAATAATAGAATCTCTATGTAATAGAGTTTTGAAAAAGACAAAAGCCTTCCTAGAATGTGTAAGTTCAGAGATACAGAATGTATTTGTGCTTTTGTAAAGGGTCTTGGTGAAATGATGGTCATATTCCAAAACTACTAGTGTTCTTTCATGCATATAATTCAAGAATTATCTAGTCAAAGAAAAAACACAAAACCCAGTGAGAATAAATCCCTGCTTCCTAGTTCACAAGCATGACATGTTATATGCTTGTTCTTGTAAGACAACATTAAATGACAGGCTGATGACTTCAGAGTCTTCTTTTTTTATGGCAGGTGCCTCTCTCCCCTAACATTTTTATAGCCACAGCCCTTTTTCAGACTACTGCTCCTGATCCAGTCCCATCTCATTCAAGTCATTTACTATTTTAAATGTGCTTGTACTTGAATATAGTTATGGATTTTAAAATAGTGAACTTTTAAACTGTAAGTTTCACAAAAGAGCATGTGGGATGATTGGGACAACAGAGGACATACCTTTGGAGCAAGACTGAAAGATCCCTGCTTAGCTTATGTTAAGGAAATTTTCCAGTCTGACCATTCATGAGACCCTCTGGCATTCACACAGGAGGGTAGGATTGCTTTCCCTCCAAGTCCCATTGATACCTTCAGTCAGGTAAGAAGTTTGACGCAGAAAGTTACTATTTAATATAAAAGTTAAAGAAAACTTTAAATAACAATAATAGTAATGGGCCTGAGTAAATCTATTTTCTATTCTAAGAAAAAAAAAGTATAAATACTGTAGGAGTTATATTCTGGAATAGCCTTGAAACAGGAGCAGTGGAGAAGGAAGCCCTGAAAACTAATTGCTCTTCTTTGATTAGTTTAAAAAAGAGATTAGTTATGTGCATTGTTTGTCATAGCAGGAGACTGGGCTTCATGGCCCTTGAGGGAGCTTCTAGTTTTTAGCCTTTATTTTTTTTTTCTGATAAAAAAATCCATTTTTTTCTTTGCCAGACACCAACTTTTAAATTTTTACTTACCTTTTCCAAATTTCAATTCAGAAAGGCACATTCAGTTTTCTTAACACTGACACAGACTTTCTTCTGAGTTAATAAAGGAACAGTTATTTATATTACAGCAAAAACTACTTGATTAAATTGGGGGTTATGTGCTATTTGTATGTCAGTCCCAGGCGAGTTAACCTGAGCACTTAGAATGTTATGTAGTCTTTTTCTGTTCAGAAACTGCTAAGTATTTTACCAGGAGTAATTAAATTCACAACAGTTCAGTGACCTATTGACCTCGTGCAAAGATAGCTATCAAGTCAATGACAGAGCTCCAAAAAGAATCTTTCTCTAATTCTACTACTTAGTAAATCTGTTTCCACTCACTAGAAGGTAACAACATAGGCATATTTTTACTGTTTTGTACTGTATTTTATAATATTGTATACAGTGAGGTTCTCTGAAGGAAATAGAAATACAGTTTTACTTCATAATGTTGGAGAAATACTATCTCATGATGCAAGAATGAGAGGTTTACACAGGCTTAATTTGTAAAAAAGTTCACTCGATATCTTTATCTCAATTTTAGAGTTATTGATTATCCCTAGAATATGCTACTTGGCTGGAAAAGAAGTTATAAAACAAAAATAGAGTCTTTTTGAAGGCTGACAGTAATGAAGAAGCAATGTTGCATCATCTGTCTCTTTGCATCATTGAGTGTTGACACAGCCTCGTTAATTTTTCCTAAGCTGACGTTTCCAGAACTAAACACTTGCTTAATTCTGGTTTATGTCCCAGAAATATTGGTGGTAAAAACATCTTTCATACATCCCAGTATCTTGACAAATAAGTACAAAAAATGGTACAAGTGGTGGATTGCCTAGAGAAGTATGTGGAGTCTGCTTTCATTGTCAATCCTTCAAAGAGTGAAGTCTTAAATAATTTGTATGAGAATTATGTTAACCTGAGTGGTACTGGAACTCTGGAGATTTGTAAATGATAAATAAATTATTTATTTATAGTGGCATGTGCCCTTACTATGTGCTGTCATGCTGAGTAGCTGAAAATGAGATAGTGGGGACATGATGTCATAGTGATATAAGCTTGGATTGAAAAAAAACCAAAACCAAAGCAAGCCCAAAAAACCACAGAAATCTGAGACCAAAACCATGACTTACGAAAGTAGGTCTTTTTCTAGTGTGCAAGTAAGTGTTATGGTAGGCTATTTCAAATGAAGCCATAATTAAACAAACCATTGAGAAAGGCACTTTGGGAAATATAAGCAAGGGTGAAGAGTTACATTACAGACTTACTCTAAAAATGTGTGAGCCGCAGGGGGCATCTGCTGCCTGCAATGACCCATCTGGAGAGTTGCAAGCAATCAGACTTCCAGTAGGAGGTAGGCACCATTCTTGATATCATTTGCAAAAGTGAAAATATTTCTTTCAAATGTCAATGCAAATACAGTCTTGCTTTTGATTGCACTAAAAGTCGCTTCATGTGCAGCATGAAATAGTGCAAGCCAGGGGAATGTGGTAAAAAATATGTGAAAGAGGTGAATTTTTTTATTTATAGTTTAAACAAGCCTGTTCTCTTGGGCGATAAAACCATGTCATCTCTGCCTTGCCCTCTCCCACTATCCAGGAAGGATGTTATAGTAAAATTTCATGCAGATAAGTTTTGGTATACTCAGATATTATGTCTTTCCATCAAGACAATGGGAAAAAGTCAGATGCTTGTATCATTAATTTGTTGTGTCCCATATATTTCTTACAGTTCAGTACCTAAAGAGGATAGCCTAGCACAAAGCATAAAAAGATCCAAAAATCTTGCCTGTTCTATCTATTACTCATATGATTCCAAAAGTTGCCAGGTACTTCTGTAGAACAAAAGAGCTTGATTATTGTCAATCGCTTGCAACCTCTTAGGTCAGGTACAGGAAGAAATCTAGCCATTAAGTACAGTGCAAGCTGCAAAGTTCATCTAGGAAGCATGGCAATTTATTTTTTACTGCTCTGTTTTTTCTAAGTTTGGACTTATTTGACATGAAATCTTTAAATTCTCTTTCACTCAGGATAAAGTCATGACTTCTGTGTTGATAAAGTCATTGTTTAGGAAGCTTGGCACCTCATTTTACACGATAAGGAATAAGAACAATAATGATAGGTGTGTACATATGTTGAAGAGGTATAAATGAAACAGTAAAGAAGACTGTTGCCTCATTCTGGGATGCATATATCTTGATGTTTATCTTTGAGAAAATTGAAGAATGTAGTTGTAATTTGCCATGACAGCTGCATCTGTTACAAAGCACTAGATTTATCTCTAGAAAGTGATGGTACAGTAAAACACATATAGCAGCCTTTTCCCCCAGTAAAATACCTGTTCAAGGCCTGAAGCTGTGGATTCTGTCAAACTCAACCAGTCTGCCCCGTAGCTATCTATAATATTCCCATTGAAGATTGAGTTTCAAGTTGTATTTCAAGTGGCATTCAAATTCTCATGCATCTGTATGTTAAACTCTCTTGTCTGATTTTTGTGTGTGTGTTGTCTTGCAAAGAAAATCATGGCTCCGTTTTTAGTTGTCTGCCTTCCCAAAATGCTGTCAAGCTAAGGAATATTATCTTATATGTCATCCATGAACAGTTCAAGATTAATTAGCCTTTCACCCATTTTAAAGGTATCATCTATATCCTGAAGGCAGAGAATGGTGTTTGGCAGCCTCTTCAATCACTTCAATTTCTTCTCTGTGTACTGTATAAATAATCTGTGGAAAATTACACTGTTCTGTGAATAGAATAGCTAGAGGTGGCATATTCTGTACAATTCCAGTCTGAGTCTATGCAGATTACCCCATTTGAACATTACAGGAAGGATTATAAATATTATTCACGCATCCTATAATCCTGCAACAAACCTGACATATTAGCATTCATTCTGTGATTTTAGGGCTTCATGCATTTTTTTATTTTGCCTAGTAAATGTTATTAAGTGCACATAGAAAAAATGGGAGAGCAAATGGTATTTAGTTGCAGTGATGATATTAGGATGCCTTACCTATATGGGGATTATTAGCTTCTGTTGTAAGCAGATTTAATAACCCACTTGTTTACTTCCTGAAGTTCCTGGTTATTAGTTCTATTTCTGGTGAATTTAAATATCTGCCCAATATCCACAAGTATGAAAATACACTGTCTGCTGTAATGGTTGTGTCTGCAGTCTGAAAGTACACAGAACACTTTATCTAATGACTTCAGTTTCATGTATGACTTGTTAGTGATGTTGAGATTTTACTGCCCTTAAAAGCCAGCAGTGAGCAGGGAGCAGCACAGAATGGAGACATGCTCTTTTCCTGTGCAATGCGCTGTGAACTGGCGCCTTATTATTCCACTGTACACTAGGATAAGCCCTATTATTGGGCTTGGCTGTTTACGTTAAACATTGGTAACCATTGCCTGAGGGTAAAATCCTCAGTAAAAGCTTTAGAGATTAGAAAAATCTGGAGCTCTTTCTTTCCTTGTAATGCTGAAAGGAAGAAAACTGTGACTGTCTAGAGAAGTGTTTTAAGACCAGTGATTCTGGGAGAAGTCTTTACCAAAAAGGTGCATTTTACAACCTCCTGTGACACCAGAAGGGTTGGATTTAACCTCATTTCTGTCTTGGCCATTGGTTGTGCAGGCAGGATTTTCTGCCAGGACATGGTCTGGCCTCAGCATCTGTGAGTCAGCTGGTTGTTGCTGCCTGACAGTACTGCAGCTGATAGTATCTAAGCTGTCTCTTATAAATAAATAAACAGGCTTCCTACATTGCAAAACCAGCATTCATAATGTGACCTGATGTACCACTTTCTCAATAAATTGCCTTTGCTGAAAATCTTTGTGAGCCAAACAGTAGAATAATGGAAGTATGAGCTTAATTACCTTATGTTTCAATATTGCTCTTACTGCAAAGCTATTTAAACAAGTTATACTATTTTCCACAAAAAATGTGATTTTTTTCCAAATGACTTGCACATTAGCCAAAATGTCTTGGCCTGGTAAAGAGATGGAATCCATGACCCAGTGCATATTCTCTATTCTTAGTGACTATGAACTACTTTTGTTGGAATCATTAGGAAGAACAGAACTTACTGCTTTGTTACGTTGCTTCTATATTTTGGTTAAAGCTTGACCTCTTCTTTGAGGTCAACATAAAACCAACCAAAATCCAATATTTTTTTGTCATTCTCTTATAGAAACTGTTTTACTTAATTTCCATTATATTTGGACTTTTTTTCTGTTCTACTGTGATTTAATCAATACCATTTTTGCTGAACTGAGAGATATCAGAAGGCAGTATCTGAATATTTTTTTGCATGTAAATGAGTTTTGAGCCCCCCGCCTTTTTTAATATCCATTTTAAAGATGAGATTGTGAAATATCTTGGAGATTTATATAGTGACATTGATATATTCAAGACAATACTTTTCTTTGCATTGAGGCAAATATTCGTTGATGCATATATTTATGGATTAAAATTATGGATGAGAGAAATGGTTGAACCCTTTTGAGAATATACCAAGAAACAAAGCAGACATTTATATTAATAAGTCCCAGGCATACAAGCATACATACCTTTCATCCTGGATTGGATCATCTTTAAAACTCCTGGTGAAGGCTCACTGAGGGGAAAACATGAAATTTACCTACATCCACTTTGGAGATTGCAGCCTGTGACCTAGTGGGTCCATGCATTTCAACTGTGTCTCTTATGCTCCCAGGAAGCTGAGATAACAGATACACCTAGTAGGACTACTCAGCCTAAAGTCTGTAGCTCTCAGTTTTCCTGACTGTTTCTGCTGTAAGTATGAGAATGACTATGTGTGAGTGGCCTGGGGCAAGAGCAACAGAAGGTCATCTCATTACACAGTGCACACCTCTCATTTCAGGGGAATATAAAATTCGGTCACTGGGTGGATTTTGAATGTTTTCCACAAAACTGCCAGAAGAAGGCCATGGCCTTTAATGATCACAGCATCTATGCTCAGTTGAGTGTGACTGGATGAAATAAGAATTCAAACTGAGTCTACTCAGTGAATTGTCTGCTGATTGAGATGTAGCTCAGTGAGAGTAAAATGGTCCCATGAGAACAAACTTCTCTTGAAAAAGCAAGTGGGAAAACCTGATTTGAGGCTAGGAAGTGTTTTCTGGACAGGCTTTGATGCAGAATTCTGATAAAGATGGAAGGGAGAGTGATACAAAATGTTTGCTTACAGTTTTTATTTTTTAGAAGGAAAAATTCACATCACTTGTTTATACAAAAAGCCCCCCAACTCCTAATTTCTTGCTCTTTCTGTGTAAATATATTCTGTATAATCTGCACATAGATCTGATGAAAATTCTCATGACTCATGTTGCTCAGACTTTAAATATTTCTTTTTGTGAGATACTTTAGATTAGCAACTGGCACTTTGAGTTGAATTAAAGAGCAGCTTTCAAGTCACATGCTCAGAGTTGCTAACTTTGTTAGGCAACTCATTGGGTGAGAATTGGCAGAATTTCCCTTAAATTCTACCTTTCTGTTGTTCTTATTCTATATTGGATAGTAAAATACTAGAAAACATAGCAGAGAATTAAAGAAAAAAAGTGCCACATGAGGAGAGTTTATTATACAGCACAGGAAAATTCCCCTAAGATACAATCTCTTTTTACTTAGAGAGAAAAATACTGTCTGCCTAAAACAGCATAGTACTTTCAAGCCTTTGCAAACCACTCTGCTTCCTCACAGACTGGGAAAGTGTCTCAGAAAAGGGTGAGCTTTTGGGGTGAATGATGATCTGCTCTGAAGTTCCTTCCACACAGGGAAAATTCTTAGACCCAGTCATTTAGCTCATCTTCATCCCAAATCAGAGGTGTTTAGGAGAGAGCCTGTTTGACATGAGTGATAGCTGCAATGGTATGTTTACTTGTCCAGCCAAAACATTGTCAGCAGTTTTGTAGATTAACTTAACGATATTTTTTATAAGAAGTCTGACCATTCCAATTCTTATTTGAGTACGGATGATTCTGTGTAAAAATTTATTGGAATTCTATCTGCCTTTCTATCTGAGCATATTGTAAATGTGTAATTGTCTGCCCTGAAGTGTGCAATAGATAAATGCAGACAGAGCACAGGTAATGAGAATGGTTTGTCATAGCTGTATAGTCTTCAGCGGCCTAGTATAAATCAAGGGCTAACTCATCCCAGGGGGCTCGTAACTTTTAGAGTATAGTTTTATTTTCCATTTGTATTCTGATAACAAGTCATATTTATTATGATCTTACTAATGGCAGGTCTTCACTCAAGTATTAAAGAATATATAATTCACAGGTGACTAGAATTGAAAATAAAAAGGCCCTGAAGAACATCATCCCTATATCATTACTCAGTCGATTTTAATGAAAAAAATGTGCGTTTTGATGAGACAAATAAGCAGGATGCAAATTAAGATAGGAAAATTGAAAATTTACAGTACACAAACAGTATTTGCATAAAGGCTACCAACTTATAGGTGATTTACATTTTTTTGAGAAATCAAACTATAGCAGAAAAATTGCTTAGTTATTAATATAGTTAATTACCTGGCCATACAGCAACTGTTTTTTCTTATTATATTAAGTCATTTGAAGGTTGTCTGCTACACAAGTGACATATCATGTACTCGGATTAAACCCAGTTTTAAATCATGGTTAAACTTCACAGTGGACACCAGTTGAAACTGTATCAAGAGCTTTAATTTGGAAAATGTACTTTTGGAAAAGTAAATACCTAAACTGGAAAGAATAAAGCCAATTATTCTTCCATATTTGGTTTATAACAATGTAAGTCCCAAAGCAGTAGATTCAGTACTGCTCTGCAAAGTTCAGCAATAATCTTGGCAATGCTGTAATGTCCTGTAAAAATTACTGTGAAGCCATTAAGTTACAATATTCAGATGGTGGAAGGCCAGTTTTTGCTTTCAGTTGCACTCTGCTTCAATTGCTTATGTACACTTATATAGGATCAAGTTCAAACCTCAGATACAAAACTGAAACTTAAAAAATTTGTTTATGAAAACTGTATTATTCCCATGTTTAAAGCTGTCTGCAAATGTTCACTCAAACTTCTGAAAATGGCAGTCCCATTTGTTTGGGCCCCAAGGCTGAGATTCTGAGATGTTTCACCCTAAACTAGTGTTAGTAGGAGAAAGAAACTGGTGATACCACCACAACCACCCCCACCACCACCACTACTACTACTACTACTACTACTACTACTACTATTGCTTTTACTATTACTTACAAAAATTAAGTGCATTTGTTTACATTATATGATTCAGAGCTTTCCTAGGAATGTTTATCTATCTGTAACCTATTCATACAGCCATTTTTTTTCCTAGTGGAGGAGATTATTACTATGGTATGAAACTTTTTAATACAAATGCCTGATAAAATAGAATATGCAGTACTGGATGAGAAGTACTTCTAATAACTCAGCAACTCCTATCAACTTTCTATAAGGAGTGCTGAATATGTTATTCTTCCTTCATGCCAGCAGACTGAAGTGTATTCCTAAACAAAAATAGTGATTTCCAGACTAAGAAAATAAATGTTTTTCTGGGACTCGTGCATATTTATATACATTCAATAATTTGTCTAATGGGCTGTCATTATTTATGTTGCTGACATTCTTAATATATGTTTGAAAGATCTGGAATTTCTTCCGCAGTACAAATATTTCTTTTGATTATGATGACAGTTTACATGAAAAGAAAATAATATCTAGTCAGTAAATTCGTTGCATTCTGAAAATTAAGAGAAGACTCTAATTCACAACTTAATTCTTACTTATATATGGTGAAATAAATGTATAAGATTAAACATGTAGATATATTTTTTAAAGCAGACTTTTTGTAATTTTTCACAGTTTTTCTTGTTCTTGCAGGCAGAGGTAAATTGCCTTTTTTGTAGGTAGCACACACAGAGTATATTTTAAATCTCAAATATAATATATAATTTCCAGAAGCATAAAAAGCATTCAGTTGTAATACACTATCCCAGTTAACATCTGCTTTAGAGGATTATCAAAACCTGATATAACTGCATCTTGGGAATATTTATTCACATTTGTCTATGTATTCTTATCTACCATGCTCACACGCATTTCTTGCTCACTTTGACCAAATATTTATTCAACTGGATCTCTTAAATTTACAGGACAACACAGTCATTCAATCAAAGGTCTGGTGCTGTTCTCAGCAAACATGAGGCCTTACCATGAACATTGTGTTAGACCAAAACTGAGTAGGAGCTGAGTGAATAGCCATGAGATTCATGTTAAACTGTCAATTTACATGAATTTACATTAATCTATTCTCACTCATAAAATTCTGTTATTCGTTCCTGTAGTTTTCTTTTGCCCATTCTGCTCTCTTTTTTTGGAATTTTTTACACTGAAATTTTTTTTTCCACAGTAATGTTTTTGAAAAGTTGCTTTTTTTTACTATTACAGTGACGTTTCTGTGTTTATGCCAAATAGAATATTATACAAATACAAAAACAAATACCCAAAGTAATTTTTACATACTTTAAACCAAGAAAAAGTCAACTGTGCCCAAAAAATAAGGGTCCTTTGCCATTAATGACTCATTGGAGTTATTTATGATAATTAAGCAGAACCCATGTATTGATTTTTATGCTAATTAGATCCTGTTTCAATTCCGCTGGAGAAGATCGTTTCTATCAGGTGATTGTCATGCTCTTAGTGGACGTTCTGTTGGAAGCACTTCACAGGAAGGTCACAGTGGAAGAAATTATAGCTAAATTACCAGGGTTAGAGATAAGCTTCTGCTTTTCAGTTTTAGTCTTTTTGCATATCTAAATCACAGACTCCCCTAATTGAATGTCTTAACCTTGCTAGCCAAGGTTTACTGTTACTGAGGATGGGCTCTTCGTGCTTTAAGCCTGTGAATCACTTGCAGTGACAGAACATCCTCTAGGAGTATTCCGAGTGGAAGACACCAAAATGTCACAACTGAGCTCCAGAAGATTGATGCACGACTTCAGTGTCTCTTCAGCTCCTCTTTATCCTGTTGGCTACAAGTGTCAGGTAACAGGGGTAGCTGGCGTGGGGGGAAGTAGGACAGCATGGCCTGCACCTTTGTGAGTAACCTGCCTTTCCTCCAAAGTCTGGAGCTTTTGTCTGCTCTGCCAGGAGGGAGCCCTTGTTACCTTGCCTGAGCATTGCTCAAATGGGTTTTACACTGAAGAAGCCAAACTGTCTGACGGAGCACGTTAACAATTGAACAGTATGGACTGTGTTTTGGTTGCTTTCCTCCCCTGGCTCTTACCCCCTGAAAAGTAGCATCTCCATATGTACACCCCTGAATCTTAATAACTGAACAAAACTCAGTTTTAACAGTGAAAATGATTCATGTTTTTATTGGCATATGGTGTTGAAAAAAGTCTGACTGTGGATATTCTTGTATATAACACAGTGAGTAGGGATTGGAAAAGATCTTTTGGGTCGTGAGGTCTCTGTTCTTCTAGTTCAGGTTTGTTCTTCATAACATATTTCTTAAAAATACATGCTTGTTTTGTCTGGTCAGGAGTCTCAAGCAGTAGGAATCAAAGAGAAATAGCATTTGAAAGGCTATTTGGCAACTTGATTTTTATATGTGTCGGGAAAGTTTTTTAATAGCGTTTCAATCTCCTCTCTTAATAGTATTTGGTGGATCATATGAAATTTTTTTCATACTGTGTTATACATGCCCTTGGTGCACATCCTCCTCTAGATACTCATAGGCTCTTTCCTACTAATCATCAGCTATTGTCAGAGATTCACAGCCAAGGGTTCTATTTGCCATAGTAGGGATTCAGTACTCTGTCTTCCTTAATCTCATTTGGAAAAGATAATTTTAAAAGGTGAGTGAGCAGGTCAAGTTCCTTTATTCTTTCATCTTTTCTTTCATTTCTAAGGGTGAAATTTGGTTTCCCATAAATTTTGGCATCTAGTAACAGTTTATATATATTAAAGCATCCTGCCTGCCCTCCAGTCAACACTGAAAAGTAGTGTGGGTCTCCTCTGCCCTATTCACCTACTCTGTATGGGTCATTGTCCCCCAAGGATGTAACAGAGAAGATTAGATAGCTAAATCATAATCAAAATGTCTACACTAGGCATGGGCAAGTGAATTTAGACCATCAAGCAACACATTCAAAATTTCCTTCTGAAATAGTGTTAAGGACAATGATTCAAAAGTATCCATTTAGAGCAATAGCTGATGATAACCAGTAAAGACTCAGTAAGTATGCTAATACAGAGATGTCAAATCGGCTAGGGAAAAGGAAAAAGCATTGAATGTGGGAGTGCAGAGTAGCTATGCCCTGCCCCCCTGCTCCCCCTCCTCTTCCCTTCCCCCCACTCCCCAATTCCTATGGGTCAATTTTGAGTCTCCTTTCAAGTGCAAAATTTAGAGGTTTCTGTTATTCATCTAGGGATCAGATTATAATTCTCTTTATAATTACTACTGATAACAAGTGTTAGCATTCGTTTGGATGAGTTCAGGTAAAGACAGTATCTGAGGAAGTGCCATGACTATCGATAATAGTGTTAAAACCTAAATAAAATTTAAAATATGTGAAATTAATCTGTATCTTATAGGAAATCTTGTAGGACAACTGGAATGAGGAAAATAGTATTCTTTAGCTCAATATTGAATTAAAAGCAAGACTTTTTCCAGTAAAAGTGTTCATACTAAGTTACATTAATGTACCAATTTTACCCCTTGTGGTAATTCTTCTGTTGTTCTGAAAATCATACCAAATCATTAATTTGATATAAAATAGTGCTGATGGGGAAAAATATGTAAGGATGTCTCTGCACTACTGAATAGTAGAATCAACACTTTTTCCATTTTTGCTATGAATTTGACAGCTATGTCTTTGCAAAAGCCAAACTAATAAGGTCAAAGTAAAACATCTGTAAAAAGAAAACGGCTGGTCCAGCAATATTTCATGGTGCTGACACAAGCTATGAGGTAGCTCTTCATCTTGCTTAGTGCATATATCACATTCTATTTATACTGATATTATTTTTTTACCTTTTTTTAGTTATACTCTCTTTATTACCTTTTAGCTGCATTTAATTTTGATGCTAACCAACAATATGCTTCATATATGTAGGATATTATAAGAATCAATTTTTCTCTTCAAAACCCCCGTCTATTTTGAATAAACTTTCCACTGAAGCAACTACTTCCTACTTGTTTGTTTTGTTTCTAAAACAGTTGACATCGTAAGACCTATCTAGCCACTGAGAAACATCAGCAATAATCTACAATAATACAAATATTATTTATTATTTGCTTCAGGAGCTATTAGTGTCTCCCTCACAACTTAAAAGGCAATGAATTCCCTGTAGTGAATGAGTTGATTCAATTGATTTCTGGCAACAACAACTTTGTAATAAAAAGGAATTGTAACTTACGAACATGGGAAGTAAAATAAGCATTGAAATACTCTTGTACAATATTTTTATTGTATAAAAGTATCATTGAATTAAAAGCATCCCCTGCTTTCTTGAGGACTTGAACTTTATTCTGTTGGTTTTTGGGTTTTTTCCAAAAAAATACAATAAAGTAGTCTTTTTAATTTCCTTGATGGTACATTGAGAAGGTTATTGAAAGCCTATTAAAAATGTTCATAATGCTGTTGAACACCTAAAATAGCCCATATCTAGTGATAAGCACACGCATTACAAAACATAAAGAAAATACTGCTTCCAGTGTTTGAGGAAATGGGAAATATATAGCCGAACATATATAAAGCACTGGCAAAGATTATGTAGTAATTCTATACTGTTCCTTGAAAGACAAACCCAAGGACAGTTGAAGAATCAGTGTGATTTACTTATGTCCACTGAAGCTGTAGTCTCAGGGACACCACTTTTCAGACACTTGTGGACGACTTCGTTAGAAAAGGAACAAGCAGCTGATTAGAGCGTTTGGTGTCCCAAGAGTGGTGCCCGTTAACAAGGAGAGCTTAAATGGGTACAGGGGTAGTCACTGACTGCATTTCCCTTTCCATCATGGCATAATAACTGGCAATGCTGGCAGAGCAAACAACAGAGCTGTGGTTAAAGCACAGCTTCTGAATGTCCAGGTTTTACTGACTGTTCACACTCAGCTCACTGCAATATGTGGGTAACTTTGGGAATGGGTCATGGACCTCTTTTCTGGAGGTGTCTTGAGCCACAGGGTTTTGTGAAGTGAGTCAATATTTTTCTCTTTCCAGGTGATACAGAAAACATTAAGAGGTGTACTGAAACTATTGCAAATTTAGTTGCTAAAAAAAAGGTGCATTTTTTGTAATTTCTCAAACATATTTTTCTTCCTGAAAGTCAACTTAATTTATTGCAATAGAATTGCTGGGGAATGGTAATAGCACAGTTCTCTTGAAGGGAAAAGGTTTGTGGAAATTGGTTTAGATGGATAACCAAGGAGTATTTCAAGACATGGTCTTATCTAATTAGTCATATGTTCTCTTTTTATAACTATTTGAATGGATGTCTTTTGTGGATCTGTTGAAGCTTAAACTCTGCTAGAAAAAGTTACACCCTGAAAAATTTTGGATGACTAGTACACGTAATAAATGCCTGGATAATCCAAAAGAGAGATGTGTTCCTCTACAGCACTCCATAGAAATCTGCTTCTGAGCTATTAAAATGTAAATTGCCTACTGGATTTCTAGCTTAATATATGACATCTTTATTGAACACACAAGAACACAAGAATTAGAATCCAAGAAGTGAGTGCCCTTTTTTAAATTGAAATCCTCCAAATAATTACAATATAACTTCCACTCCAAATAATATTTTTTCTTATATTTTAATTAAGTAAAATCAAACTCAGGTTTTTTTTCACTTTGCAGTCTGTGCACTTCCCTAGGGAAACATCATCTTTACAACAACTGAAAACAACAGTTATGCTTAAACATGTCTGTCATTCTACCTTTCAAAGATAAAATCTTGGATTATTATCTCCAAGCTCATAATCACCTCAAATTTTCTGATTAACATTGTGTCTGGACCCAGTACTAAAGCAAGCACCAGAGTACTAGATTGTGCAGATGAGAAATTCTGCTCATCATCAAAATGGGCTAAGAATCTGCTCAGTGGTTTGCCAAAAAAGCACTGCTCAGTTCCTCCAGAGTTCTATCCTGATGATGTTTGGACTGAGAAGGGGCAAAAAAATGGGAAGAGCTGACTTCAAGGACCTCATGGTCCTAACATTCTCTGTAAAATGCACACATGGAATGCTGGTTATGCTATGGAACCAACTCTTGTCCTATATATCTGAATGCCTGAAGTTTGTCAGCTGGGGAGAGAAGATCTGTGGATCAGAAGCTGAAAAATGTAGTCTGGTCTTCTTTCCTGTCAAACACCTGCTTCTGTAAGTCTTTGTAACTTTGTATTTATGAAACTCAAAATATACAGAAATATTTTGTCTTAGAATCTTGTACATCAACAATGATGTACAATGATTCTAGCAGAGTAAGATAAACTTGTCTTTAAAGCACTTCCTCTCACTGGTTGTTGCAGCCTTCAAACTCTGTGTTTTGGAAGGCTTGTTGATCTTAAGGCACTCAGCTTGCATTTCTGATTTGCCACACAGGCCACTTTGGAATTAAGAAGGCAAGGATCTCCTGGTGGCTTCTCTGAACACATAAACTCATTGGTAGAAGCAAGGGTAAGTGTTTACTGAGATAGGGCTTCAATGAAAGCCAGAGACGCTATTGATCTGATTTTAGTATGTATACACCAGTTATTATGCTTGTATTTTGAAAATGATCATTATATAAGAAAAGATTATGCATTTAAAGTAAATCAGTAGAATATTTTCAAAAAGTCTGTTAGACGTAGGTTCCTTTTCCATAATATTATTTCCCCATACAATTTTCTGATCTCTCTCTGATTATTATTTTCTGTTTAGCTGATGGAATGTTCCCCATGTTCCAGAAACATAACAAATACTTCATATTGATAGTCACACTTTTATTGTTTGTACATGAGGTTTTATAGCTTTTGGCCAAATTATCCCCTTGCTTACACTGAAGACAAACTTTGGTGTTTAAATTTGTATGAACTAGATATGAAAACCCATAAACGCTTCTTAGTGATTTTTTCCTAATAGCAGCATAATAGTTCTTTTTTTTCCTATCATGTTTGTGGGAGATATCATAGCCATTAACATGGATTGGAAGAGCATACAGTGATTTTCAATAAAGCAGTACAGAAGGTGTATCCCCAAATTTGTCTTCCAAAGTTCTGAAATTGCTGTGCCTCAGCCACTCCCCTTACATAATTTAGTGAAACAACATGGCACTGATATTTTTGACTTCTGAAAAAGCATTATTTATGGTGAATTATATTTATCACTAAGTCAGTGTATTTTTCAATACATTTTGAGCTTCTCAATATCTTTTTCACTTCTGAGATTGTTCTCTTTACACTTGAAGGTATGTAATTCATATTGGTAGTAAGTTCTTTGCTGTGGGCAACATGCTTAGCTGAATGATATTCTTAAAATAGAGAGAGATGTAAAATCCACATCAACAGAGTAGTAATTTCTTTAAGCTTAGTGATGACACAAGAGAAATGCTGAAAAATAAGGCATGTAAATACTAAATGTTTGTATTTTTATTGTAACTGGAAAAACTTACATCAGGAATGAAACCGTGGCCTCTCTGTAATGCCTAGTGTTTCTATCACTAGCTTCAGGCAGTCAGGAATTCACATCAGAAGTCAGGAGCTAATGGATTAAAAGCATCGTGTTCTTAACGGAGTCACTTCCAAAGATGTTTCTGAAAGTCCTGCTCTTCTTCATGATGTCAGTTGTATAACAGTAATGCACTCAAGCTTATTTGTCATTAAAAAATAATCGCTCTGAACTGTTTAATTTGCCATGTGTTCATTAAAAAAGAATAAACTGCTTTTATATTGTACTAGACATCCTTGAATGAAAAATTAAGAGTTTTAAAGTGAGCTGTAACTGTCCGTGACCCCAGCCAAAGGACACAATTGTCACCTGCTAATTTACACTTCACTTGCCACAGGTGAAGTTTAGAGATCTTGACTGTAGGTGACAGGACACATGAGCTAAAAGCAAACCTGTGCATGATGCAGGGTTCAAACCCATTGTAAATCTTGGCTGTGCTGCTGCTCCCTGACAAGATCTTGTTTGTCTGGTTTGGGCTACAGGAACAGGGCAGCATGAATCTTTTTAGCCTGTCTCAGCTGCAGAGAAAAGCAAGCTATCTGAAATTCAGGTTAAGTCTCAGCTTTGCAGTTTGAGGGCTAGGGGAGAAGCTCAGGGGACACAGACCTACCACTCAGTTTGGGGGCACTCTTTGTTTCTCATGGTAGTGGACCTTTCTGGCAGTCTGCTGTTCACACAGAAAAACATTGTCAGGAAATACTCTTTTTGTTCCAACTCTGCTTCCTCACGTTCCTCGACAGGAGAACCCCAGTCTTCCTAGTCAAATAACTAAAGCATTAGATCACAGAAATTTGCCTGTTGCAGTTAAAAAACCTAAACATATTGTAGTGAGTTGGTTTCTTGCTAAGCTGTTATAGGTGTTCTGTAGCATCCTGGTTGTATTATCATGCAATTATCTCACGCAGATACAGAATACTGGGGACAAAAAGGGAATTCAGAAGAGATGTTTGCTTTTCATTTCCCAATTTTTCTCATACTGAAGACTCAGTTTTAATCTTGTAAGGCTAAAATACATTGTCATTTCATTATGACAGCTGATGAAATTTGATGACAGTTATTAAAAATTATTTTATATAACACCTGCAAAAAATACCACTGGGTTTCTAAACACTTACTCAGTGGCTTATTTACTGTCCCTTCTCTTGAGCACTACAAACCATAATGACAGATTTTTCTCTTGGAAATCATTCATCATTGCCTCGAACTTGTCAAGATGAGTATGGCTGTGCTCTGCCCTTCTATAATGGCATTCATATTTTTAAAGCCAAAGATTTCACAAAGATAAGTCTCTTGCAGGTAGAGATGATTTGATCAGGTTCTTTGAAATTGTTAAAATCACTCCTTAATTAAATATGTAAACTCTTATAACACAATTGTTATAATTTCTAAGGCTCCTAAAGAAAACAGTTTAATGTTACTTGTTAATTTCTTTTAGAATGGCATAGTAAGTAAATCTCAATTATCCATACTGTGAAATGACAACAGGTAAAATATGCCCTTTTAGCTGCTTTTTAGTCTTGGAGTTTTATACCAAATTCATTTTCATATTTATGTTGAATCTAGGGATTTAACACAGCAAATCAAAATTCTGATGAAGAGACTATCATAGGTGATAAAGTATACTAAAAAGAATGTAATTCTTCATCGAGGATGTTTGGGCATGGAGCCAGTGTATAGGCAGCCCCTGTAACAGGAATGGCCACGCAGTGCCCCATCTTATTGCTGAGTGTTCAGCTGGGGGGGAACCAGAATCCCCTTCACCCTACAACTCTCCCATGACAAATCTGTCCATATGCTGAATATGATTGGAGTGGGCAACTTTGCCCTGTTCATGTGAGGTCTCAGACCCATAGACTGAAGTTTTGGTTCTCTGAATCAAGTAAAATGGGCAGGGAGTACATGGCTGGCTTGGATTTCTGGTGGGTATCAGCATTAATAAACAGCACGCATTTTGCTTCTTATATAACCTGCATTAAGAGGCAATTTAGGCTGGAAATCAGGAAATCAGGTAACCTTATTTGGTAAAGATATATAGCCAAGAACCTGCAACAGTTGCTCTTAGGCTTCAAAAATATAAATAGCTTTATAGGAACAGCAGCAGCTGGCTGTGCCTGGGGTCGTTCCAAGCAAGAGGAGCCATTCCTGGGGAAGGGACAGCATGCCAGCAGCCATTAGATCAATCTCGGTTCTAGACTGGGCCTTCCTTTCTGTCTCTACCAGAAGAAAAATGACCCCAGATTACTGTGAGCACACTAGATAAGGCTCTCTAATTACAATTTGAATTGCATCTGGATGCCATGTTGCATTCCATTGCATAAAAGTCTGCCTGTTTCTCTGACAGATGCAAATTCATGCAGCTTGAAAATCCTTCAGAGTTTGAGGTATGTAAGTTCATGGCAGGCATTGCTCTTGCTCCAGATGGCTTCAGCTTTAGGTTTGTAGCATTTTTTAGGAGTTCTCTTTTGAGTTCTTCGGATATACCTCCACATTTTTGAGAATGTATGCTAATACAGAACAATGACGTCGGCCAGCAGGCAGAACCCCTCAATACCCCAACCCCAAACCACTTAATTTTCCCTTATTTATTTAAACATAAAAGAATGGAACTGGACAACCTGACAGGATGATTTTGAAAAAGTGCAAATAGGATGACTGGAATTTGAAAATACATCATATGAACAGACAGGAGAGAAATGAAAGTATTTTAGTCTATTTTTTGGTAGTTTGTTCTACAGATGCCATTTTTTCTATGGGAATAAAGTAAATTATAAACAGCACCATGATTTTATAAAAGTGGAATTCAAAGATGATTCTATGATTATTTCCATTACTGAGTTTATAAATACAGATGATAGAACTACTTATCTCTACAGTCTGTATCAGTATCTAAACCCCTCAGCCTTTAATATACTGTAGTATTAACATTCCTGTCAAGTTTGAAAATGTCATTTTGCCATGTAACAAATGAGAAACTGAAGCAGAGTAAGGGAGAGCCCTACAGAAGGACAAAAATGTTGTCAGTTACAGGTACAACACTGAAGCTGGTTCAGAATGTGTTAAGTATACTCTTACACAGAGGAAAATACAAGGTAGAGGAATATTTCTTTTAGAGAGTGTCTGGAGGCAACAGGGCTTATATATTTTCAATGCAAGATTTTGAGAAAGAAATTACTTTGCTAGGTGTCTTAAAAATGCATTCTGACTTATGGGAATATGTCCCCTTTATCAACTGTATATTCCTCCTATTTTCATCTTTGCCCTTTTGAGCTACACTAGGATAAGCCCCAGTAGTGACCCTCCATTTACTTGCTCCAAGGGGTTTTGGTGCTCCATGTAATGTTTTTTTGCCATTTAATGGTATAATTTGGCTTAAATTTTTACCTTACCCTTTTTCTCTTTACCTACAAGAATTGTATTATCTCTTTTTTACATATCCACAAAAGCAGACTTTAAGTAGTTTCAGGTAAGGCAGGAGACCCTTAGCTAATCGGAATTATTTTCTCCCTGCTAATCCCCTCTCCCTGCTCTACCTCACCTGTCTGACTGGGGAGTTTTTAAGGGTTTTACTCTTGAATTTTGTCTGGAGATATATTACTTAAGACCTTCAGGTAAAAAACCTACAATATTAATACTTAGTTCATAGAATCCCAGAATCACAAAATGGTAAGTTTGGAAGGGACCACTACATGTCTTCTAATCTCCCTGCATAGGAAGTCTCCCATGAGCCTTCTCTTTTCCAGGCTGAATAGTCCCAGCCCTATTGGCCCATATGAGAGATACTCCAGTCTCTTAATTGTCTTTGCAGTCCTATGTTGGACTCACACAAACAAGTCCATATCTTGCATCCTCTGAGAAGCCTAGAACTGGACTCAGCACTTCAGATGTGGACTCATCTTTGTTGAGAAGAGAGGAAACATCACCTGACAGGAAGGATACTTATGGAGCTGGGGATACTGTTGGCCTATTTTTGCTCCAAGGGTGTAGTGCTGGCTTCTATTGTTCCCTGGACACTGAGACCCTTCTTAGGAATGCTGCTTTCCAGCTGGTGAGCCCCCAGGATATAGAGATGCTTGGGCATATTCCTCCCTGTGTGCAGGACCCTGCATTTCTTGTTGAATTGCATGGTGTTCCCATCAGCCATTTTCTAGCTTGTCCAGGTCTCTCTGAAAGACGGCACAACTATCTGTGTACCAACTACTCCTCCCTGTTTTGTACCCTCTGTGAACTTGCTGAGGCTGCTCTCTGTCCCATTGTCCAGGTCATCAGTGATGATGTTGAACAGCCTTGGGCCCATTAGTGAGCCCAGAGATGCAGCATTCAGGACTTGCCTTCAGTTGGACCAATGCCTCCATAAAACTGAGGTAAGTAACATCCACAGCTCTCCTCTCATCCACCAGTGTAGCCTCCCCCCTAGTAGAAGGCTATCAGGTTGGTCAAGTGTGATTTCCTCTTCCTGAATCCAAGCTGACTATTCCCAATCAGTTTCTTGAGCTTCATGTGTTTGGAAATACTTTCCAGGAGTATTTTTAGCCATAAAAGAGGAGTTAACAAGACAGATTTTATCTGTGTTATTTTCATATAAAGTCACAAGGTCAGAAAGTAGGTTTCTGTTAAAGGGTGACTTTTCTTGTATCAAAAGTGGCAGACAAAAATAGTTAATTTTTTCCAGTGTTCTGTAGTTTGCTGAAGATATTACGAGACAATAGCTACAACATTATGGGCAAGAAGCAGGAACAGAAAAATACAGATACTTTCCAATTAGTGCCTCAGAATTTATTTTAAAATATCATTACCAAAATTAAACAATACAATTATCTCAAATAGCTGTGCTGTGTAGAGCAATTACTTTGGACATATTTTAGTTTGGGGGCAGTCTGTCAGGCATGACCACTGTTCTCTCAGCAAATGTGTATGGTTATAGTTCATAACAACTTGAAAAGCAAAGAGGAAAATTAATATGGTTGATTGTTGCAGAGGTAATGTTAAGCACTTGTCTGGGCTGCCTAAATTAGGAGTCACTCTAGCCTTTGTGTCCAGAGAGAAAAGAGAAAAATAAGTGTCTTCAGAAGGTATTTTTGATCCTAAGCAAACTGTATTGCTTCCTTTGCAGCCTGTCTTTCAGCAGATGATAAGAGCCCTGAATGGTCTCCACATTGAGGTGAAGTTCTCAAAAGCCTAGAAGCAGGAATGAGAAAATATAGCCTCTGTTCAAATGAGAGACATAAATGTTAAACATGTTTAACACGTGGCTTCAGCCACACCATTGCCACACACCACTGCCTCGTGCCCATAAAGATCCTCACTTGTTCAGTAAGGCATTACTGCTGTGTTTTGGGGTGCTTATGTGAAACCTGAGTGACCTCAGAGCATCTCTGCATGAGCCTGCAGCAGAGCTGACTGCAGAATTAGGGAAGGGACTCAGACTTTGCAGGTGGAAAGAAGCATCAGTTAGGGCCCCCCAGAATAACATGCTTCTCTCAGGGGTGCTGAATTGAGAAAGAGCATATTCCATAAAGGTGTGAAAAATGGAACAACTTTAAAGAAATAGAACACATGAGAGAATTTGTAAAAGAAGCTTTATTTTCTACCTACTGAGCTGACCACTGGCTATCCATTTGAAGTACAAAAAAAATTGTCATTCAGTCTCTCCTATTCTGTCACAGTTTAGGAGGGGCTATTTACTGTCTCTGCATTAGAATTTATTAATTAGCAGCTCCAAGATTTTAACAGTATGTACCAGGTGGAACCAATATAACCTCAAGCCTTCAAATATCACACTTCTCCTTGAAATAAAGTAGAATACTTTAACTTCTTTATCAATAACTGGGGAATTAATTCTAACCTCAAATTCAGGCAACGAGTTTTTATAGATTTAGTGTTTCTTGAAAAACTCTGAGGCAGACATGGATTGTGGTGGTGTCCTTTCCTGTTCACATGATGAACAGATATTTGGTTTTGAGATGTCTGGGTTTTATAATATACAGTATGTGACTGGCAAGTGCACTACAAAAATAAGTCAACAAAAGATTTATGTCAGAGACATAAATATTAGGTCATTCACTAGTTTTCATGAGATGGCTGAATAAATGAATTTTCTGTCATGGAAATCCACTTAGACCACATTCCTCAGGAAGGGACGTAACTCAGTCTTCTATACAGGTATGTTTCTCTGTAATATGAGACAAGTTGTGGTTTTGGCTTAGCCAACCCAGTAAAACCTTTATCTTTCTCTATGCCTACTGATTCTATAGCTCAGTTTCTTAAAGCTATGAACTTTAAGTATCTAACCAAGATGTTTAAACTGAGAAAAAACTTGTCCTCTGCTCCCTCTGTATACTTTGGTGATGCAGCAAGAGGCCCTCAGGGAGTGACTCCTGTAGAGGCAGGTGATGTTTGTGCTCCTTTCGTGACAGAGAGTTTGGGTAGCCACACTCAGCTCAAGGCACCTAATTAGATGTGGGTTGGAAATTATTAGCTAAATGCTAACTGATTGATAGGGATGACTAATTTAAATTTACAGGCCTTTAACTCCTTCCTGTGTCATGTTATGGTTTCAGTAGGAGGAGTGTCCTTGAATAAGAATAAGTGATAGTTTGGGCTGAGGACACTGGCTGCAGCTTTCAGCCCTCCTGGCTTAATTCACATTTCTTGCTTTTGTTGTTGTTTTTTGTTTGTTTGTGGGTTGTTTGGTTTTTTTTCTGTGAATTCTTTAACTACTGACGACAAAATGGTGAGGTAGGTGAATAGAACTGCTTGTTTTCTATTTTGTCTTGTTTTCTTGAATTGTTTCTCTAATTCAAAAGATGTGTGTGGTAAGCCTGTTTACACAGAGGGGCTCTTTCTACATCCTATAAATCAATGTCTAAACCTGGGAAACAATAACATTTCAGCTACATTCCTCTTTCTAGCTTCCTTTACTGGCCTCTTCAGACAGCTTCCTAGCAAAATTTTGTAGCATATAGGAAATCAACTGTAAATTCAGTTTTGAATAAAAAATAAGGAGAAAAAAAAATTAAAATTACACAGAGCTCTTGCCCAGGGTTGTAGAGTTCCTTTTGGAAATGTGGCAATGGTGGAAGAGCAGTTCTGAGCTGCCTTATTCTCTCACCTCTCAGCTTCTTTGAGCAACTGTGGATATTGGCAAAAGGACCAATATGGCAGGTCCTATCCTGTGTATCTTCAGAACATGGTCTCTTTTCAAACCAGTGAAGTATCTGAGGTTCTTATTCCCTTCCTACAGGACTTACATAGCCAAAGTAAAGGGTTTGGTCATGCCAAATATATTATGTGATACCACACCAAAGAGAAATACCAGTGCAAAGAGTTTGTTGCTGGCTTAATGGTCCACATACAGAGGTAAAAAAACCCCTTTAAACCTTGATTTTAAGGTAAAAAAAAACCCAGAAGGGCTTAGTTATGCCCAACTCTTGAGTGATCCTCTTCAAATTAATATGCTGTTCAAATCACTGCCCCTCCGCTATTTCTTACAATTACCTAGGTTTATGTTAGGTAAAGTTTCTGAAAACAAAATCACTGCAAGTCTGTGGGGTTTTAAGTAAAAGTTTACAGCTTTTAGAGTGCCTAAAGTTACTGTTTCTAAGGGCAACCTATTCTCTCTTTACTTTATTTTTTTAGCTCCATCTTTCCCTAGTTGTTTAGCCATAAGTGTGGGTGGTGGGAGAATCTCATTTAAGCTTGCTGTGCCAACCCATTGCTTTGAATTTTTAATGATGACAGCTAAATAATAAACGCTCCTCAAAGGTAACAAAATCACAGTAGCATTCTGATGGCTTCTCTGTAGTCTGCTTTGGAAACAAACGTCTGTGAAAGATTATTTCCTTTAATGCTGCCTGATGAAGATGACCTTTAGAGTTATCACAAAAGCAATGCTTTAACCACCTGCAGAGGAATAAAAGGCAGATATTTACATGGTAAGTATTTTAACTACTGCAGGGGAAAATATCCAAAAAATTATTTAGGTAAGTCATCAAATGATATAATAGTTGGAAATTAGGCATTAGGAATTTCTCCAACGTTAAATTGTTCGATTTTATGTTCAGTAGGTAATAGCAACACGAAGAATAACTCAAAAAGTGCCAAATATGTAGGATTTTGAATAGGCACACACAGTATTTCTTCTGCAAATTGAGAGAGAGCGACATTTAAACAAATATTAAATATGGAATAAAAAGTTACTAAGACTTTGGTAAGCTGTGCAAAGTAATGGCTGCAGTACAGACTAAAGGAACCTGTGCTAGAGTAGCTCTAGGGTAGCAGCTGGAAGGACACTAAGTGATGGTGATACGGGTTGATGCAAACTAGCAAATGTCTTCTGAAAAATTTCCTAGGTTAAGCTGCAATGGGAAGCAGAGTTTACAGAAGACTTCCATAAAACATGGAGCAGACTGGAGTTTGACATTTCTGATATTCAGGACAGTGGATCAGTAAGCTTTGAGTCTATGGCAGTATCATTTTTCAAGGGGAAATAAAAAAAAATTAATTTTAAGTTTGTTAAATATTTTTACTAAAATCCAGTTATATTTGCACATAGGCAACATTATGCAGACATATCTACATAATTCCACAAAATATTCACAGTATGCTAAGGGGTTGGAAGGGACCTTAAAGATCACCTAGTCTCAACTCCCTCTCCCATGGGCAGGGACACCTCCTACTGCACCAGGTTCCTCAAGGCCTTATCCAACCTGGCCTTGAAAAACACACTTACACAAAATGCAGGAAAAAAAACCCCATAAATTATTCACTTTATTGTGAGATTTAGTTCTAATTTTCCACTAAATTATAATTGTTTTTCATCTTTAACTTCTGAAATACTGGACTTCCTAAAAATCCAGCACTCCACCCAGCTGCAGCCAGTAATTATTCGTGCAGTGAAAAAGTTTGTACCCCCAGAAACACATTTCTTCCAACATTAGTTGGGGACATTGATTAATATTGCCTTGAAAACAAGATCAGCCATAAGTAAAGCCTCAAGAGTTACAACACCCTGAGCTACTAGCATTTTTGGGAAATCTCTCCCTTCATGTCCTTGCTTATGTTGTCAGAAGTGACTGAGCCACAGACCATGGCTCAATGGATATCTTTGCTTCTTGTTTTTTGTTTGTTTGGGGGTCTTTTTTGTGTTGTGTGTTTGGTTTCCCTTCTCTTTATTTCCTGTTCAGATGGGACTGATTCCTAGAGAAGAGATGTAACAATCTCTAAACTATCTGTGATGTTTTCTTGTTTGCTTAGTTTTTTTCCTATTAGCATATAGATTTGACTTTCACAAAGTAATCTTTAATACTTAAGGGACTATGTTCTCGACACAATAGTATGTGGGGAGAATGCCTGTAATTATCAAGAATAAAAATACATAATAAATCTAAAGGGAGGAAAATATATCTTTATTTTTCCCAGAGATTGATTTAGTGACTGGAAAAGAGACAAATTTGATTTTTTTTTTTTTTCCAGAGAAAAGCAATTATCAAAGTTGGTTAACTGTTAACTGCAGGATTTAATAAACCTTAAATGATCCAGACAGAAGATAAAGCATTAAAGTCAGCTTTTAATTACAGAGGCTGGGCATTCCTGGTAGGAGTTCATGCAAAATATCATCTCTGTACAAATGGTGTAGATCCATTTCTTTTAGTATATCAGGTATGCTGTAAGATTTTGAGGATGGTTTGCTTAGACTCATTGTAGGCAGATTAATGTTAGTGGAGTTTTTAAAAGGTATTTTTGGTGAGATTTTTTCCTCCTATCTCATCATACAAGCTGAGTTTGGAATAATTTTTCTACAGTTTTCCTGGCATGATTTTTTTTTACCAGTTTACAGTTCCTTGAGAACTATTCTTTCAGCTGAGTTCACGGATACATTTTTTTCTGATGCATGAAGCCCATTTAGATCTTGGCTCTACAGGAAATACATGCTACAAGATCACCCATCTTCTAACATAAGCTGTTCTAAATTTTGAGAGATTATTTCTGGATTTTCATGGACCCATTCTCAGAAAAGAAATAACTTCCTCTTTTTCCAAAGTTTTGAGAAATGCCTATTTGTATGATGTCTGGATTTCAGGTTGGAAGTGGTCTGGGTAGGTAAACATGAGAAAAGCACCCTTTCAAGAGCCTAAGGTGGATTAATTTAAGATCACAGGTATCCATAAGTACTTGTTAATTGTGGACTAGAGCCACTCTTTGCTTATGGGTAGCTTGTGCTTGTGAGAGGATTTTGTCTGAGATTAAGATGAAATGTGTTACTTGGAGATGCCAGAAATGAAGAATTGCAGCTAATGTCACAGGAATTTTAGAAAGAAAAAATTTCAAGTGCATCACAATATGTGGCAAATAATTGAAGCATGCTCTCAGCTTCTACCTTAATCATAAAACTAATAAAATTCAATTATCAGTTATCAGAAGCAAGAATGTGTGAAGTATCTTCCTTAGGGATCAATCTAAATTTTAATGAAGGATTACATTTGGGACTTTGAAAACAATATAAAGCTCAGTCTGTTGGTCTATGGTGAGAAAAATCATGAGGGCTGAAATATTGATGATTCAAGGATTTGGGTGTTTAAGCAGTTTGTCTGTGCTGACATTGTTTTATAAGACCTTCATTAAAATTTTGTTTGAGCAGCTAAAGGAGAGAAATAGCATTGCTAAACCCATTTTCTTGTAGTAGGACTATTACATTATGATCCACCTAAATTCTAATTGAAGCATTTAACCTGTTTAGGTCTGGGACATAGGCCTATATCCACAAAGCTATTTGAGAACCTAATTCTTATTTGACCACCTAACTGTCACTGATTTTTGAGAGATGGGACTTGCCCAAATGGGAGTTAAGTGCCTAAATACCTTTGAATAGCTGACCAGTAAAGCTGATCCGTTCTCTTCAGAGTTGTAGCTTATGCGGGTACTTATGTTCTAATTCTTTGTCAAACTAGGCAACACCTTTCTAACCTTTTCCATTCAAACGACATGTACCTGCAAATTACCCTCTGACATGGTTTAACAGGAAGGCTTTTATTGCTTATTTTTGTCTACATTGCTGCAGAAATAGAAAAGCTAGAAATTTATGTAAGCAAAGAGAATGCCTTGCCTGTCCATTTCTGCAATATGCTTTGACTTTGTAATTGTTAATGCTCTCTCTCTGAAATGTTGGTGCCAGCAGCTAGATGAAGCTCTTGTGAATAAGCAGGGGATTTTTCCTAACTGGAAGTGCGATATTCAGCCAGCAGAGCCACCTGATAACTTCATATTTTTATGTTTATGTAGCTATACTCACTTGCATGTAATTGGGCCTCTACTATTAGTGGAAACCATTCAGACTTTATTAAACATATTTGTAACCCTCCTTTTCATTAAATATGCGACAACTGCATTTTTGTCTGCTGGGTTCTGCCTTCCTACCTGAAACAATCAAAACTAGACACATTATACATCTGTCATCTTTCATAATCTGGACTGCCTCAAGCAGGAACAATCCATTTATATTTTATAATGAAAAGAAAGCCTCTGAATGCCAACTAGTAGACACATAAGATTATCTTTCTGTTTGCCAGACTCGGATTGTCAGACATTAAATTTTTTAACAGCCACTTCTAATGAATTATTGATGTTCTCACTATTTAGAAAATGGATCACATCACTAGAGTAATTAGCACCCTGCCACTTCTGGCTATCGTATTTAATGTGTCACAAGAGAAGGCTGTGTTGAACTATTTCTTTTTAAGTGAATGACTAGCTTTGTTTCTCATCCATTGCCCTGTTGCATGTCATCCAACTAGTGTAGACAGATGGTGTTCCATAGGGTTAGGATCTAACATGCATATGTGGTTTCCATTTAGTATAAGTATACATGTTTCGTGTAGGAATTTAATGACAAAGATTTTTCCTCAAGATTAATTTTTACATGTAAAACAGAATGGATGCCTTCTGAAAGTGTCGAAGTTGCAGTAAGGGAAGTAATTGGGGTGTGTGCAAATTCATATAACAGTGTTATCCCCTGTATGTAAGATAACTCACTTCAGGACATCTAAATATTTAGAAATAATGATGATTAGCAGACTTCTATACTTTAAAATGAATAAAATAGAATACTGTTTTGAGGTTTATATTCAACAAATAACACTTCGTGAAGAAGTGTCTACAGATTCAGATTTTAAAAAAATCCCAAAGCCTTCAGCATAAATACAGGCTGTTGAAATCTCATCAGAGTAAAAGTTCCTTGCCATAATTTTCTATCCTTCTGCAAAATTAAGATGCAACATTGGTGGTTTTGCTTTCTTCTTGATTTATATACATCTATGCATGTTGGAATTTGTTATGCGTTAGTCATCTGTTTCTTCCCAAGAGCCTGCTAGAAATGACTGAAAACAGAGCTAAATGTATATCAGCAAAGTAATTTTTATCAGGTCAATAATTTATAAAGATACTGCATGCTACTCAGAAATACAAATTTTAGAGCATGTCTGGAACTGCATATTTGCTTGGGTTATTGTGCGCTTAACTGAGCACTCAATTACTCTCTGAATTTAAAGTATATCAATACCTGATACTTGGGAAAGCAGTAATAATAACAGAGATACTTAAGAAAATAGGAAAGTGGAAAAAATCTCTCATAGAGCTCATGCTTATCAAAGGTTTTTTTAAAAATCAGTAGTTTTGTACCTAAATAAGAGACTGCAGAAAGAAGCTGGCCTCCTTCGGGTATTTAAATGGACAAGGGCATTGATCAGCATAATTAGATGCTTAACTGGACATGCTAGTCTATGAACTTGAATGTGTAATTATGATACACAGTATTGAAAAGTAAGTACTGAAGGTGTCCTGTTTCAAAGTGCTTTTTTTTTCTGGTTTTAGGCTACTTATATTACTGAAGAATGTAGATTATGTAACAAGGACAATACGGGCAAAAAACCAGACACAAACAAGAATCTATTCAACACAATAAATTAAAAAAAGCTGAAAAATTAGAAGGGGAACTAAGCAATAATAAACATAATGGCCTCCTGGCACTTCTTAAGATAATTTATTCTCAATGATAGACATGCATTTAAAATGTGTCCTGCAATTGGAATGCGAAATTGCATCCTTATTTCTAAGTTTAAGTGGACTTTGCTGGAAGAAATGATAGAACCTGAAGAAAATGGAAGCTTTCCCTCTTGATATCTAGCACATTTGGGGTGGAAGAACTGCCAGATAATTTCTTTGATCACCTGTCTGGAGTCTCTAATTTGAGTTGCATTAAGCCTTAGGATGCATTTCATGTGTGAGTGGAGGATAGAATTATAGAATCACTTTGGTTGAAAGAATATCAAGTCCAACCATTAACCCAGCACTGTCACACCTACCCCAAACTATGGCTGTAAGTGCCACATCTGTGTCTTTTAAATACTGACAGGGATGGTGACTCTACCACTTGGCAGCCTGTTCCAATACTTGACTGCCCTTTCAGTGAAAACCTCTGGCACAGGTTGAGACTCTTTCCTCTTGTCCTGTCACTTCTTATCTGGGAGAAGAGACCAACCCCCCCCCCCCCCGGCTACACCTTCCTTTCAGGCAGTTGTAGAGAGCAATTAGGTCTCCCCTGAGCCTCCTTTTTTCCAGGCTAAACAACCCCACCTCCCTCAGCTGCTCCTCATGGGACTTGTGTTCCAGAATCTTCACCAGCTCTGTTGTCACTCCAGCAGCTCAATGTCTTTCCTGTAGTGAGGGGCCCATAAGTGGGCACAGCACTCAAGGTGTGGCCTCACCAGTGCTGAGTACAGGGGGACAATCCCTGTCCTGGTTCTGCTGGCCACACTATTGCTGACACAGCCAGGATGCCATTGGCCTTCTTGGCCACCTGGGCACAGCTGGCTCGCATTCAGCTGCTGTCAACCAGCACTTTCCAGGTCCTTTTCCTCTGGGCAGCCTCCCAGCCACTGTCCCCAGCCTGTAGTGCTGCATGGGGTTGTTGTGACCCAAAGGCATGACCTGGCACTTGGCCTTGGTGAACCTCAAACAGTGGCCTTGGCTCATTTATCCAGTCTGTCCAGATCCCTCTGTAGAGACTTCCTACCCTCTGGCAGATCAACACAGATTCTACTCAGTTGGGTGTCTTCTGCAAACTGATTGAGGGTGCACTTGATCCCCTTGTCCAGGTCATTGACAAAGGTATTAAACAGAACTAGGCTCTGAGGAATGCCACTTGTGACTGGCCACCATCTGGATTTAACTCTTTTCAGTACCACCACTCTTGGGGCTCACCCATCCAGACAGTTTTTCACCCAGCAAACAGTCCATGCCACGAGTAGGTAGTTTGTCCAGGAGAATACTGGCGGAGACAGCGCCAAAAGATTTATAAAACTCCAGGTATAAAACCTCCACAGCCTCTTTATCCACCAAATGAGTCACTTTGTCATAAAGGAGATCAAGTTAGTCAAGGATTTACTGCTCTTCATCTCTCAGCACGGTGTGTCTGTTTTGCTGTTGAGCTGCCTCTGTGCTGGTAGGGAAGCTTATGCTGTGCAACAAGCAGAGCTCACAGAAAGGTGGCAGAGGTGGTGGTGTCTTCACTGCCTGCTGCTGCAGTGGAGTAGCAGTAGCTTCATTTCTGCAGCTCAGCACTGCGATTTGCTTAACTATGTGAAGGGTCTGCCAAATCTTTCTGTATGCCCAAGCCATCTTGATTCCTATAAAGACCTGCATCTCAGCAGAGTTCTTTGCCAGTGTTAGATGTTGTATAACCTCCTTTCTGGTGGCAGAAATATGTTCTAAATTGTTACCTCTACCTGAAAGTATAGTAATTTCTGGTTAGTTCTTATGTTCATTGGGAATAGGGCAAAGGGAGATACTGGTACAAGTAATACAAGCTACAACAAAGTTGGCAAAGAACATGTTAGTGACTAAGGCAGCACTAATCACGCTGCAAATGAGAGCACACTACTCATCTACTCGCTTTGCTGTTGTCAGACTGAGCTGTTTGCTGCACATTGGAGAGCTGATACAGTGCTCTATAAAGGAGATGCGCATCCTTGCCAGGCTTACTTTAACACTGATGTGGGAGGCTTTGATGTCAGGCTAGATTTCAAGACCAGAGAACAAGGTAGCAGATGTTTTGGACTGGTGTGCTTGATAAGCCTCTGCAAGCTTGTGTGTTTTCAGTAGAAGGTTGCTCCTGGGGAAAAGCACTTCCAAGGAAGCTGCTTCCATTGGGGTGTTCTGTAAGTTAGGGTGGGGGCATTGCTCCAAGAGGGAATTGTATTCTGATGCAACCAAGTTTATGGGTTGTGAAGCACTTGTAGTAAAAAAGCAGAATATTTGATTTCTATGCAGAATGGAAAATAAGTGGTAAATCCTACATGTACTGGCTGGTGTCAGAGAGAGACAGATTGAGATATTTGCACTGGGCAAGTCACTTGGCCTCCTTGTCTTTCTCCCTTTCCTATTGTCCTTGCCCATACATTCTTTCATATTTACTAAGTTTCCCTGAGCAGACGAAATTCTGTTTCTCTACCATGCTCAAAAACTCACTCTGCTGCGTCCCTTGTGCTTCCTGATTCTGCAGCTGAACCTCTTGCTTGCTGACTCTCAGATGATTGCAGAGAAAAATTTGCTTTCTGTTGTAGACTCAATTTCTGGAAGAGGGTCTGAAAGTTCTCCTTTTATTCCAAAAGTTGTAGTGTACAAAACTAGAAAATCTTTGATACTTCTCACAAGGTGTGTTTTACTTTTCCCTTTTGTTTCACAGTTCACAATTCAAACCTGAAGTCCTTCTCCAGTAGCAAATTGCAGTAAGAAAGGAAAAAATCCATTGAAATGTAGTATTTCTATGCTTAATGGCCTGCACTCCCACAGTTAGCAGTACCAGGCTTATAGCACTCCAATGGAATCTCTGGTCAGTTGAGGAGATCACAGAGAACAGGAGTCGCTCTGTGAGCTGTCATTTGCTAAGTGCGTATCTTGGTTTGCATTCCAAAGTGTGTACTACCAATACCTTTTCAGATTAAGTCTGTAGGAGGAAAGGACTGCTTTTATGGTCTCAGAGTACAAATTGGGAAGTTCTATAAACAAAAAAGGAGTATGTGTGTGTGCTAAAAATTGCTTGAATTAGGTTGGGTTTATATTGTTGTTTGTGTAATTTGCTTGGATGTACTTCAAAGAAAAATTGTGGTTTACAAATCCTTTTTTTCCTAAGTACAGCCAAATAATATTGAACAAAAGATGTGAAGGAAAAAATAATTAAAAAATCAGTTGTGTTGCTTTCAAAAAGTAATTATGTACACAGAGAAAAAATAAGAGACATTGCAGGCTAATAATTGAATGTAATACTTCCATTTAGCTTAGATAGCTGCAATAGTCCAGAAGACTACTTAACTCTTCTTTCTATTTGGATTATAAAACTCATGTAACATTGTGGTTTTACTCACCTAATGTCAGTATGAAAGTCTTGTATCCCTCTGCTGTAAAAATCTTGCTGTAGTATTTGACATAAATAATTACATCACACTGTCTAATGGAAATAACAATAAAGAAAAAAGTACTTTGGTGACTCAGGACTTCCTTGTCATTGACTTTCAATAATACACAGGCGTCTACAAGTCTTACTGAGTCATACAGAAAGACATTGAACATTAAAATGTAATTTAAACAGACTTCAAGCCCACACTTCTGTTAAAAAGTCCTATTTAGCAGTCACCTTCCCCTAAAACTGAGTACCTCCTCCTTATGTGATCTGGCATTTACATAGGCTCTTCCTTGATGTAGCCATACAGCTGCACCAGTGTGACCATCTGACTCTTACTTAAGTTTTGCAAAGGTCTAGAAATTAGGGCAAGTGATGCTTTAGTTCTTCAGAGGAATTTTCTGGCACTTCTGCTCTAGGGGTGCCCCATAACTAGGCCTCAAACACTGGCTAGGCATGACAATCTTGCTTTTTTTTTTTTTTTTGTTCAGTAATATTTTATGTAGGTGGTTAAACAGATTTTTTTTTTTTTCCCCCTCTCATATAGCCTAGCTGCCTTTGGGGGACAGCACCTCAGGGTAGAATCTTCAGATGCCTTATGCCTTCTCTGGTTTCTAATGGTGAAGAAACAATGAGGTGGTGCCAGAACAGTGGCTTCCAATCTGCAATCTGAGTCCTCCTGGTCTCCCTGAACTCTTTTTAAAAAAAGAATCCAAAAAAAGGAAACGTAGTAAATTTAGCCTATTATTTGGTGTCAGTTCACAGTATAGAACTATTCCTGCAGAAAAAAAAAAACAAACAAAAACCTGAAAAATAGTTTATTTCCCTCAATCTCACTGCTCTATGGACTTGATCCTGAACATAGATTTTTGAGTGGTTTTAAATGTCTCATCTCTTTAACAATACAGTGAGATATAAAGTATTTAGGGATACATATAGGCTCACTAACAGCACATTTAATCCAACATGTAAGGACTCAAACCAGTTTATTGGGATCCTGAAAAGCTTTTTATTTGCTAAAGCATCATTTTGAGCTTTTAAATAGAGGACTAGAAAGACCATCAACATCCTGCAGCATTAAAAGATGGCTTCCCTGCATACCTGCAGCTCATGCTTAGGAGCCTAACTTGCAGCTTTTCTTAGAGTGCACACACAAATCTACAAAGACTTCATGTCCTGAAATAATGTTTAGTAGGTAATATAGACACTTCCCCTGCAAAAAAAAAAAGAGAAAATAATGCTTGTGTTTTTCTCTTTGGTAAACTTTCTGTGAAATAATGAGGATAAAATGTGTGTTTTCTGTGATAGGCTGCCAGGAGGGTAATGAAAAGATCTGGGTATATAAAGCTGCTCAATTATTTCTAGGTTTTGTACACTGTAGTTCTGCACCCATGTGTTTATTGTTTTACACAGCTTATGTTCAAATGAAAGCTATGTATGTGTGTGGGAACATTCTCTACCTGGGGAATTCCAGCACAGAAACTAATTATTTCTTCAAACTCATCTGACACCATGCACAATTGGTACTGATGCGTGATGAGTTTATAATTTTCTTGTGACTAAACTGATTGTAAAAGTAATGTCAACTGTTAGTGGGTAAGGGTAGCCTGACATTGTAATTGAGTGATGGCCATAAACTTATTGTCATGCTATAGTTGTGTTGTTATCTGTTCATAGTAAGAACCTGTTGGACTTAAAGTTCGATAGCAATTGATTTTTCTTTTTAATGTGCTGCCAGGCAGATACTAATACTGGTTGTACTAACATGACTACATTTCCACGTGATTGTGGTAAAACCACCTCAGGGCTAGTCCACGTGGGAGCTGGGTCTGACATAGCAGCAGGACCTTTTTCTTCATGGTTTTGATTACAAGTGGGAGCCCAATAGCAGTGGTGTGAGGGGCAGGGAGCAGGGTACTAATGATGTGTTGTTATCACCATGAACAGTAGTAGATTTATTTATTTTTGCGTTGAGGTTGGATGAGGACAAGGCAGAAAAAGAAACCCTAAAATAAGATCATCTGGACATCTATTTTATCCTGATATAAGCTTCATTTTTCTTTCCTGTCAGCCATAGATCTGCTACTGCATTGCCTGTGTGATACATTTTTTTAGGCCTTTGTGTGTCTGAAAGGTAATAGTGTAGCATTTGGGTTATTTACATATTTTGAATTCAAGGGGAAATCTCTGCCCTTTGGGAAAATGCAAGGGTAGAGGATGAGGAGAAGAGCATCCTAAAAATGTATTAGGAGGCAGACTGGCTTCTCTGCATTAGTTATGGCCTAACTTGGAGCCTTTTAAAAGAATTTAACATTATTTCTAGAATTGCAAAGTCAAATACTTCAAAGCGGTTACTGCCAAGATCATTTCAACATTGTCATTTTGAGCATATGAGTGGCAATGACCTTAATGTGGTCACATACTGCTCTCTTAACCCCTCCAGGTCCCTGGACTTACTCAATGTGCAGAATGTGCTTTGCAATTAAAAAGTAGGAACCATTAGTTAACCTTTTAATGTTATTTCTCAGTATATGGCACTGAAATTTATCTACTGTTCATTATTCTAACCCTCCTAGAGGTATAAAATTTTTTTACCCATATGCTTTTCTGTAAATCTTCATTATCCTATCCAAATGAATAAACTCATTTTCATGATACTGAGAAAAGGGATATTATTCCATTAGTTCCATTTCCCAGATAGAAGATCTGGGACATCAAGTAGCATCAATATTGGAACAGCTTCTGGCTTTCTTCTTTGGAAGAGCTTGCATTGCAAACTTCATGCCTTGAAAGCACAGTTCTGATCAGCTTTAGACACAGTTGTGACTATTCAGCAACTCAAACTCCAGTCTCTCAGGATATGTGTGTTTGTAAGTAGAAAATATATTGGTATCCAACTGTGAAGCTTAATATCAATGACTATTCAATCAAGTCAGCTTGAATCAGTGATAGTGTGGCCAGCAGGACCAGGTCAGTGATCATCCCCCTGGACTCAGCACTGCTGAGGCCATGCCTTGAGTGCAGTGTCCAGTTCTGAGCCCCTCAGTACATGAAAGACATTGAGGTGATGGAGGGTATCCAGAGGAGGGCAATGGAGTTGGTGGAGGGTCTGGAGCACAAGTCCTATGAGGAGCAACTGAGGGAGCTGGGGTTGTTTAGCCTGGAAAACAGGTTTAGGGGAGATCTTATCAGTCTCTACAACTGCCTGAAAGGAGGGGTATTGTAGAGGGGTCGGTCTCTTCTCACAGCTAACAAGTGACAGGACAAGAGGAAAGGGCGAGAGGAGGTTTAGATTGGATATTAGGAAATATTTCTTCACTGAAAGGATGGTTGAGCATTGGAACAGGCTGCCAAATGGTAGAGTCACCCTCCCTGGAGGTATTTAAGACATATGTAGATACGGCACTTAGGGGCATGGTGGTGGCCTTGGGAATACTGGGTTAGTGGCTGGACTTGATGATCTTAGACGTATTTTTCAACCTAAACAATCCTATGATTCTGTGATTCTATCACAGTTCAAATTAGTGTGCTGCTGAACAGTTACATCTCTTTGCTTACATGCAGAGTTCAGCAGGTCTGCATTAGTACAGCGTTCCTACTTTGTCTGCTTTGTTTCGCCTCAGTGGAGCCAGCACAGCACCGTGTTGTGCTACGGACATAGATCCTGTCAGATGCAGCAGTAGCATCCAGCTCAGCACTGTGCTATTTGTGTCTTTGTTCACAGGAGCAGCTTCTGCCTCTGGGAAAGCCCTTGTCTTTATTCACTACACGTGTTCTAAATCCCTGAAACCATGTAATATCTGGTGGAAAACAGGTCCACCTGTTTATTTAATGCCATGTGGAGAAAACTAGTCCAAAATTAGGTCTTGGAAGATTTTACTTGCATGCATTTTTGCAAGGTTCTTGGTTTGAAAAGCTTGTCTTTATTCAGTGGAGTTTCTATAGGAAAAAGCAGTCCCAGGGAATTCTGATACCACTTGCCTGATTTATTCCGTATTCTCATCCTTTTCTTACCAAAATCTATTCTAGTATTGCTTACTGTGGTGATACCATCTTGCTCACTTTGTTTTCTCTCTGTATCCATCTTATGTGATCCTGTCTCTTGCCCAGCAGTTACCCACTTCCTAACAGGCTAAAAAAATCCATTTCCCTAAGTGGATTCAAAATGGTAGACCTGTCCAGTGCATTTTAAAATACAATTTCCCTACTTTGACAATAATTTTAATTAAAAGTACCACACTCTTAAAAAAATTACAGCAAAAGCAGCAAGCTGTGTTTTGGTTTGTGTTTGGTGGTTGGGTTAATTTTTTATTGTTTGTTTGCTTTTGTTTTCATTCCAATAAATTTATTTGATCCTATAAACCCACCTTTGGCAATTCTGGTGCAGCTCTGTTGAGGACTCTGATGACTCATCAAACACTAGGAAGACAGTGCGCAGCCCTGGCAAATGGCAGGGATCAGATGAGAACTGAATCACAACTCACTTATTGCTTAGCATCAGAGGGGAAGTAAATTCTCTCATTCTTACTCATGGGGTATCTTGCATTTCTCTTCTCCTTAATTTGTGTCAGCTTCACCTCCCTGTCTGGGAGCAAAAATGATACTCTGTATGTTGCAGGAGTCCTTTGCTTCACATACAATGTGCCTGGCATTCCCACACAGAGGAGTTCAGGAGATCAGCAGAACACCTTCTTTGCTTCCTCATGAGGGCATGTGGCCTGGCCTGCAACCCAGTCACCAGCTTCTGTTTGCTTCAGCTCTGTTCTTACCCTGCAGGTGGTGCTGGGATCTTTTGTTATGCTTCCTTTTTTTGTTAGGTGATATTCAGGATATGCCCTTATCAGATGCTTCTGAAAAACTGAAGTATACAGTATTTCCACACGCCTGCTCTAATGGTAAGATCTTAAAAAATTTCCCGCAAGTCACTCATGACATTTATCTCTTAAGTTCACATTTGGTCTCTGTCAGAGCATGCTTTTCATGACCCCTGCTCACTGTGGAATAGATCCTTTATACTTAAGCTGATATTAAATTAACATGTCCATAACTCTGTTCATCCTCCTTCAGTAGTGTTCATCTAATTAAAAAATACACAGAACCTGTTTTCTTATGGAAAATATGACCTTATCCTTCTAAGAACACTCTCTTAAAACTGTATCATCTGTCACTTACGGGAGGGTGGCATTATGTTTTGTACAAAGAAAATCTTAACATATGGGATGTGAGCTAGTTCCATTAAATGCCTCAAACCTCCATTTACTTCTCTGACAAAGTAATAGAGTGGAGATATCAATACCGAAGCTTCAAGGCAAGAAAATCTAGCTACCAAGCTTTTTTCCTTCTGCTTTTTCTTTAAGCCAGACTATGGTTTGTATGTATCTGCTCTGAAGTCATGGGACTTCCAGAAGTCAGAAGTTTTGTTGCCATATCTACAGATCAGTGGATGCACCAAAACCTGCTGGAATACCAGGGTAAGTAAATTTATGTCATGACAGCACAGGAGACTTCTGGTTTTTGCTCTCTGCTGTCAGGGAAATTACAAATGCATATCTATTGTGGTATTTCAGGTAGTGCTAGGAGGCTCATTCCCCGAAAAGTTTTTCTTTTTCCTGGCTGTGTATTGAGAGGGTGTCATGATAGTTTTGTTTCAGACTGGGTAAAGTGACCGGAGTCTCTTCTATGCCTATTTTCTGAGTAGTCATAATGTTCTAATATTTTTCAGGCTTTTGATTAGTGTGACAAAAAAACTTTCTCGATTTCCATCTTCATTTCCTTCCAGTCTCTTAGCAATGTATCGCTAGACAGAGTACTTTGTCTATTTTAATACATGACTAATCTTTTCAGACCCATTTCCATTGCTATCTGTGCACTACAATTGCTAACTGTATTATACCATTCAATATGGTATGCAGCAGTCCATCAATCCTCTTTCTTCATCTAAAGGCAGAAAATATATAGTAATTGCTTAATAAATCTGCCATTCCTTTATCTCGGCCTCCAATTCCCCATTTGCATTTTTAGTACTTTTATCTTTTGGGCTGGCTGGTCATTTAACCAAGACAGGACGATAGGTAACTTTTATAGTACAGAAAGCAACAGGATCCTATGGTGAATTAATATTTTTTTTATTAATAACAAATACTAAATCTTGATGGAATAGTTAATGTCATGCATAGCTCCAACCCCTGCAGAACCTGGGTACCTGGGATGGATAATACTCTCTTCATTTACCTCAGGCTTATAACCCAAAGAAGTTTCCTGCATTTTTGGCACAAATAACTTGACAACAAATTCAGGGCTGAATTCCAGCAAGGTCAGCTTTCCCTGTATCCTTAGCAACTATTCTTTTCAAGAGGATTACCATATTTTTAATGACAATAGTGGCACATTATTGTTACAAGGAATTCTTTTTTGTTTCTTGCTGAGCAGTGACAGGTTCACCAGGTGTGATCTTATTTTTCTGCTATAGTATCAGAGATATCATGGTAGTTGATACTATTAATGATTTCACTTTTTTATGTATATAGTTATTTATGAATTGACAAGTATTGTTTGCCATGAAGAAATCTAAAAGTTCTACCTAAGAAAAAGGAAGGAAAAGCACAAAGGCTTTCAGTTTGCATATTAACAACACTTGTGATTTACACCTCATTCTGTGCTGCATTGAAGCTTAAGAACACTCCATTCCCTAACTGATGTTTAATTTTCTATTAACTGTTTGCCTTCTGAACTTTAAGCAATGTGATATGGAGGATGTGCAAGGAGGCATTTATTACTGGTCTTGCTTATATATGTCCTTCTTGCCATTTCTGAACAGGAGCTTTTGTTGAGCAAACCTTTTGATTTGATAGTGAAAATTTTCAGCATTTAGGAAGCATGAACCTCTGCACACTCATAAAGCATATCTCATCAGCAAAAAAGCTTTTTGGGAACATATTTGATCCATCCCATCCCTCCTATTCTTCAGGCTTAGGCCAGAAAGTCAAAGCAAGTTCAAGATCATCTTGAGAGAATTCCATAAGATAAGTCTTCAGATATCTAAAAGAACTTTAGAAACTACAGCATAAAACTTGTTTTGGAAAACTGGCATGATGCACCGTCCTACTTAGGATTAAATCTCTTTTCTGATGACAGTGAAATTCCTTAAGGCTCTGCTTGAGACTATGGACTGAATGGGGAATTTTGACAAATGCAAGTCTCGTGTCTCCTCTCTTTAAACTATGCCCTTGCTAGAAAAAATACATAGCAATAGACAGAAATGAAGAAAAAATACCCAAACCAAACGCTTTTAAGAGCAAATCAGGAAAGTCACTAAATCAAGACGTTGATTGCCTGTGCTCCTGAGGGACTGTTAATGAATGAAAACACATGGCTGATATTTAGTTATTTATATTTAGTTATTAAATATAAATATTAGATATTTAGTTATTAAATAAATACCAAGGAAGTATTAAAAGCAACCTTTGGAGAGTTTCCATAGAACTGCCAAAATGCACTGCTGCTTGCTACTATTACATCAAACTTCAGAAGCAATATAAAATCCCTCATTTATTTTGAATAGAGTGCCAAAGCAAGAGGAATAAGCAATTTTGCACTAAGTAAGTACAATAATATGACACACAGCTCCAGTCTTATGCTTCAGAGAACCAAGGAAGTTTTATTTCTGGGGGAGTAGAGGTACATCAGGGAGTACACAGTGGAAGAATTACTGCTTTAATGTTTACATTTTCAAAATAATGGGAAAAATAAAAAGAGAAAAGCTTTTCTAGTTAAGCTGAACAAATATTTCTTCATGGACTCTTCTAGTGTAATTTTTTTCAGACGTAGAATGGACCAAATAGTAAGTATGGGACATAAATAAGGCTTTGTGTGGCATGTGGTCCTACACAAGCTGCATATAAGTGGGAGACTATCTCAAATATTAAAAGACAATATTTTAATGCTGACAAATGAGCACAGCAAGAGACAGAACTGTTTTATATGGAGCAGAGACAGATTCTAACACTGTAGATCTTAAAAAGTAGTTACAAGAACACTTAATCCACACTCATGATAGAATTCCTGCTTAAAGGTGGGACATCCACATCCAGTTAATTTTCTGACTTTTAGAGAACTAGATATGCATACTATAATCAAAGACCTTACTGCAGTGAGATTGCTGTGTGTGTGTGAATATCTCTTTTCTCCTCTCCTATAATGGAGAGACAACCTTCTTCTTATTCTTCAGTCTGCTTCTGATTCACCTAGGAATTTTAAATTCCTTTCAATTTTTCAGAATATTCTATATTTGAAGCTATTCTCATTGCTTCTATTGTTCTTGATTATTCAATTATACTTGATAAAATTGATCTTTGTTGCCCTATTTTCTTTTAATTTCTCCTTGGGTGAATTTCAGTATTCTTGCTCTCCTTGCAAATTTTAATCATGTTTTCTTAGAGTATTTTACATTTTTTCAAAGATACTTATATTAAAAAAATAGCTTTATTTTTCTTGTAGTGCTTTCATTCTTGGATGTTTACGTTGAATGACAGTGCTTTATTGAAGTATTCTCTAATACTAAATTCACCTGCTTTACATAGTCTCAATTGGCATATGAGTTCATGGGCAGCCTTTTTCCCCATTACCTTGTAAAGAAACTAAAATGATCCATCTCACTCCCTTTTGAAGCCACTGGCAGAAATCTTTCTGATTTATCTAAGAGGAAGATTGGGGCTTCTTGTAAATATCCCTAGAAATGTATCCCAGGTTTCAGAAGTGTTCTTCTCCCAAACAATACCCCTGCATTTTTCACAGGTCTCATGGAACCTTTCTACAAACATACAGCAGTATACATCATGGATCTAACAGGCAAAATGAGCAGGGTAACTTCCCTGTATTTCTTACCATCTACCATTCTTTACCTTTGCCACTGACCTCCTTCCTGCACTGCTTTACTCGGTACATTTGATAAAATGTGCATTCTTGCATTTTTTGTTCCATATGATGTTTGTTCTTCAGTCAACCTTTGATACATTACAGTGAATAGGATATGTGGGAAAAGGGCACGTGTGGGTTTTTTGCCTTTTTTTTTTTTTTTTTTTAAGTAATCAGTGTTTTCTAAATATCTTCATGGAGGTAAAAAGGAAGCCAGCCTTTGCTATCAGTGTAACAGTTGAATATCAAGGCTTATGCCTGTAGCTAAAGCACAGATGAGTTCACTAAATAAAATCTCTGAAGTCTGTTTTAAATGGCTATGCTTCTGCAATGACAGTTTCAGTAAAAGTCTGGAACTGCTGTGAATAAAACAGATATAAAATGGAATCATTTCTTTTTCTGTCCTGTAACAAAAAGCTATTTCTGGGAAAAAGAAACTTAAAATTGTTTTGTGTCAGCAATGTGTATGAAGTTGGCTTCTGAGTTCAGGAGGAGAAAAAAAGACTAGAAAGCAGAAGGCAAAAGAATAAAGTAGTATTTTAATTGTTTTTCCACATGACATGTCTATGAGCCACTTAATTCTGTATCTGTGTGGGATTTAAAAAATAAAGACCCATATAACAGAAACAAAAAAATGAGCCAAGCTGAGACATGAATCATAAATTAATTCAGGGATTTCTACAGAAATTACCACTGAATATACTTGAAAAAGCCATTGTGCGGGATGTATCTTCCTCTAGCTTGCTTTGACTAATCAGCTACACAAGTGCAAAATATTTCAAGTAGAGGCTCAACGGGGACAGCAGAGTTGTGATCCTAGTGAAGTGCTAAACTTTAACTGATTTCAACAGAGACAGGGTTTCACCTGAGGAGCCAGGAGACATTCCTGGTTGTCCTGAGTGCATGCTTGGAGCTGAGAGAGGGGAGAATTGACATGAACTGTACCAAGACACTGCAGTTAACGACACGCAGTGATGGCAATAAACTTTCAAGGAATCAGTTTTCTGTGTGGGAAGGGAATGCAGCAGCGAATGCATGCTCACTCTTTCTCTCCCTTGCACTGCACGCCTCTCTCTCTCCCCAGAGAGAGACTGTCTTTTGTAGTGAGCACAGGGGTACTATACTTATAAATAAACTTGAATTCTGATTTTAGAAAGAACTGTTTCCCCAGTGGCCTCAGAAATGTTATTCCTTGTTACCAATCTTATTGCTGGAAGAGTAAGTTCATTTCTAAGGCATCAGGAAACATGATATTTGGTATGGAGGTTCTCTGAAGGTCCAGGAACACTATTTCTCCAAGAGGGAAGAATCCACTTGTTAACTAACTGCTGAGTGCTATCCCTGTAAAGGTTTGCTTCTTGACAATGAGCAACAGCAGAAGGGTTCAGATCAAAAATCAGGCTGCAACGTTAGGTCAGGGGTGATTTAAAAGCCTGATATATAGGGTCAAATATACCAGGCAAGGAACAGAATAGGACAACTATGAAGCATATGTTGGTTTTGAACTATCTTGCAAAATCAACATCAATATAAAATATTCTACCCTATAATGATACAGAATACAAATATATATATATATATATATATGATGTTAATTATGAAACAAAACATCCATCTAGGGCATCTTTGTTTTGTTTAGGCTGTATTCAGTTTGAACAAATGGGGATCTGGAAATCACTTTACTGTTGCCAGTGTACAATACTATCTGGTTCTGGGTTTTATTGTATTTCCTTTACAGCTGTGATTTGTGACCATTTGCATTTTTGCTGACAGGTACTAAGGGTAAGTCAATATTTATAAAGTACTTTTTCCTATGTCTTCCTTTTACTAGAGACTTTCCCAATTGTAATGAGCTCTTTCTTCAGAAAGTGAAATGCAATTTGCGTGCACATGCCAACAATAATTGTACTCGTCAAAAGAAACAGATAACATTATAACTGCCTGAAATTTAATCACAAGAAATGCGATAATTCATATGGGAAATCATGTTTTACAATTTCTTTCTTTCCATGTGGTTTAGAATAGTTAAGGGAAAAAAAATTATCCTATTTAGGCCAAGCATGCAGAATGGCCTACAAAGGCAATTTAATGCAAAGCTTTTCAAATGTATTGGTGTTTCCTGCCAACAGAAACATACCTGAGACTACAACAATAAAAACACCATATGAGAAGTTGGAAAAAAAAGTAATTATATTTAATTGTCGTCTAATATACTTTGAATTCATTTTGAATTTTAAGATTTTCTTTTAAAATTTTGGCAGTGCTCCTGGGAGCAAGTATAATGTAGCATATAAAATAACATTTCAGCTGTATAGTATGAGATTCAGTTCTGTCATTAGTGTAACTCTGGGCTAATTTGTTACATCAGATTTGTTCCATATTGATAGCCATATAAGTGAAGTTTGAATCTGGGCCAGATCTTGTACACTAAAATCCACCACAATTTTAAATTCTGCTTTACAATAACAACCAAATTACTTTTTAACAGTATCAGCCCATTGCTCTAAAAGCGAAGAACAAAAAACCCCAGACCAAAATCTCAACAAAACCAATCAACCAGTAAAACCCAGCTAATCAATCAAAAAGTTATTAACACAAGATTTTTTCATTTTCACATTTCTGATTAGCGTTTTCATACCAACCAAGACGTGTTCTTACTATGTTGCTTGGAGAACCTCATAACCAGAATGAAGGCAGACTTTTAGAGACAGATTTTAGATGTGTGGGCCTTGCTGGAGGGAAGCCCAGAGAGCTGCTGTGCTTGGTTACCCTACAGAAAGCTAGAGTTCCAGCTGGGACCAGGCACAACAGCTTAGCTCTGAGCCTTGATTTGCATGCCAGCTCCTCCCAGTGAACATCTTTGTCATCCGTCATCTTCTGGCGGTATTCTGATAACTTGTGGTATCCCTGTTTGCTGGAGGCATCTTGGTTAGTGAGAGGGAGTGGATGATTCACTTGAGATATGTCTAAAAACTTTGGAAAGAATGGGTAAAAGTGCATTCATTACTCAGATATGTATCCAGTCTTTGCAAGAATACAGTCAGGATGGGGGTTTGTACTTGTTTGCACTCGTGTGTGTGTATGTTTGATTTGGCTTTTGTCAGTGTTATGCAAAGTGATATTCTCATTGTACAGTCCAAATGAAATATAGGTGAAGAGCCAGTAAGTTGTTTATCATAGTGTTCCTCTCAGAAATACAAAGAAAATTAACATTTTTTTTGCCCTGGAATGATTTCCTTGAATTTGGTCAATGAGTAATAGGGGTAGTCCATGTGGCTTGGAACTGAGATTCTGCCTACTTTGCTTTATACATACTGATTTGTCCTGCAAAGAGGGAAACTTAGCAATTCAACAGTCTCTTGAAGTTTTTATAGTTGTGGTGTTCTGTCGGGGTCCTTTGATATGCATGTTGCAGTATCTGCACTGTAACAGTGTTCCCTGCCTAGAAATGGAGTTCTGGAGCAGAGTGAGGAAATGAGCAGCAACAGGAGGGTTTAATGAAAACAGGCCATGGCAAAGAAAAGGAAGAAGTTAAAAATGAAGATGATGATAAATGCAGTTCAGAATAATTATTATATACTTTTCATCAAGACTGATAGAGATTTCTTTGCCCAGCTGGGAAAATTATCAATGGCAATGCAACAAACATGTCAGGAGATTCTTTGTACTCAATACTTGCTACTGTGTAAAGAAAAAAAAAAAAGGCTTGTAGGCTAAGTCTCGCCATAGTCTGCCATAAATCCTTGGTTTTGTTGAACACTAGAAAACCACAGAAGTTCAGAATGAGATTTTTTTATACTTTCCTTTTTATTGTTAGATATAGAAAGTGAGCAGTTGTACATGAAAACTGTTCTACAAACTGATGAATTAAATGTTGGTATGGCCACAGTAACCTAGCATAGTTTATATTTCAAGGGAACTTTTCTAAGAACAAAGTTTCCTGCTTCAGAAAGAAGGTCACGAGCAGTATACAGTGACTTAGAGTTGATATGCTGATATATCCCTAAAGAATCCAGCAAATAATTCTGAAGAAACCAGCTATTTATACTGCAATTTCATGTGGCAAGACCTCTGGAGATGTTCTCTAAGAGTTTTGAGCTCTGTACAAGTAATAATCATCAGAAGAGCTTGACAGTTCTGTAATTTTTCTCTCTGTGGGTTCCCACGGCACATTAGTAACGTGATTCATAAAACAAGTCAGAAGGATATAGGATTATAAATATGTGAGCTAAGAGAAAATATTTTAACCATTTTCCTCTGTATTTATATGTAGCTGTATTTACGATTGAATTTGAGAAGCATATACCTAGAGAACAGTATCCCCTGTAAAATACAGGCAATGGGATTTATCACCAACAAATTTCACATTGTTGCAGATGTTATATTACAAAGTAGTCTTAAGTGAAGGCAAAGCAAAACCTCCTTCAGTCATGTAAAAGCACATAGAAAGAGGGTATAAAATTTAAGCTTTTGCCATTTTATCATGCTTTGGGTTCATAAGTTTTATTGCTATGACCTCATTTTTCAGAGAGATGTCCACAGTGCTCTGTGATCTATCTTTCATAATTATATTCAGCATTTGAGATACCAGTAAATTTTGCTTTAAGTCACATGGTTATTACTTCTTCTTTTGTCATTTTTGCCTTTGTTGGTGACTCCTGAAACAGTAGCAAGTGTTGCCTCTGATATTATCACACCGTTGGCAGTGTTCATCTTCCATCATGTAGGGTGTAGACACCAAGGGTGTAATAACGCTTTATGAGAGAAAAGAAGTTGAGAAGTGTGCGTATGTGATTTTTAAATGCATCATTTGTGCCCTGAACCATGCCCTGTGTGTTTTAAATAGTGACACTTATTTCTAGCCAGCTGCCACAGAATATAAAGAAGAAATTCATGAATGAAAGAATTTTTATTAGAAATTTCTCCTTCCATACTGAGATGAGAGAAAGCTTGCTGTCCCACCTGTTTCCCAGCTGGTTTGGGAGAGCAAATAGGAACTGCTAGAGCTTAGGGAGATATCAAAATTGATTTTTAAGCTATCTTGACAGTTTGAAAATACATTTAACTGGATCACTAGGAAATTAAATGAATTTGGGACATCAGTAAGTCCATTAAAATTTCTCTATCTATTACATAAAGCAACAGGGAGCAAGAGCATCTAATTTAGACCCACATATTCCAAATTCAGCAATAAAAAGTGAAAGACCACCTTTTTTCCATTTCTAAGGCCTGTTGGAAGTAGATAAGGGAGAGATTCATGTGTTTTCCATCCATTTGTATTCCTTCCTCCTATTAACTCTTAGTTGCTTTAGTACTTCAGGATGCTGTATTGCATTAAACAGTAGGTCCTTCCACTGTATAACCTTCACAGGGGTTACACAGTGTTTTCCAGCCTCTTTCGTAGGTGGACTGGAGTAAGTGAAAAGGGGTCTTCCTCTGGAGAATAACATACTGCTGCATGGGAGTATGAACTTCTTCCCAGGGAATTGAAGTAGGTAAAAGGGGTGTAGCACCTGACAGGAGCAACTGCCATATGGAACCTGGAGAAGTGAAGAAGGAGGCTTGAAGCTGGTTGGTTTTGTGTATGAGGGTCAATGGAGTTTATTTAACTTACTTGACAAATAAAGGTGCATTATGTTTTCCCCTCCATGAAATAAAGATCCTTCAGAGAAAATGGGGAAAAACGCAAGGTGGGCGTTTTAAGCAAGTGAGAGACGTGTACGTAAGGTCAGCCGTCAGCTGTGTGTATGCAGGCAGGTAAGGGCTGTGCACTCAGTTTTCCCTTCAGCATTTGGGAGATGGCGGATATCTCATAAAGAAACTTTGTAGCCTGCCTATTGCATGGATAACCTTTGATGTCTTTAAATTACAAGTGGTTAGAATAAAACCAGAGGTCCAAATATCCTTGTTCTATTCAGAAATTCAGAACTGAATCTAATCCAATCTAGTATTAAGACTTTCACCTGCCCTTGATTGTCTGATCAGCCTGATAAAAGAGAAGAATCTCTTAATCGATGTAATTAATTCAAGTAGTAAAGACCGAATCACTTTCAAAAATTAATCAAAGAAGTAAAAATTATTTTGGTAGAATAACCATCTTTTGGGTAAATTATTAAAGAACCTTAAAATAAAATTCAAAATAGTTGGAGAATTAAATAACAAAATCCCCTAGGAAATGAGGGAAAACTAATTTTTCAGGATTGTGGTTCAGAACATGTCCTTTTAGTGATGGAAAGCTGCAAGGAAGATAAAATTTTATAGCAACTTCTGGGATAAATTCTTTGCAAATCAGATAAACCCAGATGGAGAAGAGTCATATGCAATTTTAATTAAACAAATGCATCAGTGCCTTCTAAGTGTTAAATGGTGGGATGAACCACCTACCTCAACAGAGTGACAGAAGCAGTGCACAACATTACAATGCTAACATGATATGATGATAAGAGGTTGGTGGTATCAGATACTGACTCTGAACAGGATCTTCTGAGTAGAGCTGTGCAAAGTTTTGGTATCAGAACCATGTGAAATGTTAATTGTATCTGAAAAGCAAAGCAGAGCTCTTAGGCCTGTGCTGACTCAGGACAAGCAAGGTCCAGGTGGCAAATAAGGTGGATTGTTCCATTCTCATGGGCCATTTCCTAATGGGATATAATCTAATGACATACTCATCTCTTCATGACACAGGGAACCAAGATCATTGTCTTCAAGTTCAGCTATTTTGAGAAAACAAAATTTTTTGGTTTAAAAGCTTCATGTTATATTTTGATTCTAACTTACGCGTATGTTTAAAGAAAAAAAGGAGTTTGTTTGGTGCTTGGATAAGTATAGAAATATTTTGGGGTTCAACTTCAAGTGTGGAGCTATCAGAAATTCAGTTTTGTAACTTTGGCTCATCTTTCTTTCCAATGACTCTTACACATTATTCACGGTGACTCTCTACTTCAACTATTTTTCCTTCTGATGTAGAAGGAAGTGGTGAAAGGCTATCTGATTATTTCAGAGAGCTATTTTTCTTAGTTTCCCTTATCTATATTAATAGATACATTTTCAAAGAACTTGAAAAACAACATGTTACCTGTTCATTCTGAACTTCGAACATGTTCGTTTTTTCACTTTCCATTCATTACCAAAGCCATGGTGTCCTTTCTAAGAAATCCTCTAAAATGGATAGAAAACTTGTAGGATTATGGATTAATCTGTTTTTACACAGTCAAAACCCGGTGCAATTGCATGGCATTCTCTCCCTCATCTGCAATCACTTTGCTGCACAACAGTCTTGCTAAAGGAAATACAACAGATGAAATTCCTCAAATACAAGGAAGCATTGTGAATGATTTCCACTTGGAAGACACTTTTCAGAAAATCTCTTGATCTGATTTAATATCTCTGAAACTTCTCACACTATTCTGTAAAGTATGCTTTGCTCTGCAAAGTGTATTTCTGTGCTCTAACTGTGCTGCTTTAAAGCTTTTGTTGCCATCGAGTAGTAACCATTTTTAGCTTTACTCCCCCCAGCATGATAGTCTAAAATTAAAATTTAGAATCGTATTTTCAGAGTGAACTTTCTGTTCATGCTTTTCCTGCTCTAACAACTTGCTTTTTCAGCAGTTGATTGGTATTTATGGGGAATTAGATGTGTCTCTGAAATGGCACCACTGCTCTGGTTGGTGCCTGTAGCACTGAGTGCATACATATACACCATCCCCAGCACCACGCTCCAGCCTGATAATTTGGATGGGAATGGATAAGCTCTTTTATTTTAAAAGCTACCAATTATTATTGGCTGCACAAAAACTCCTTATGTTTTTCTTTCCAACATAGGGTTTCATAACAGTCAGGACTATAATTTTGACATTACTGTGATGGTGATCAGTGCTAAGGACCAGTGCCCCAGGTGACATCATTGTAACATCTGTGAGCTAGCAGGTTTTTTGTGTAGCTTCACATGCATCCTTCTTGTTCTTTTCAGTTTATTATAGATTCATAGAATGAAGGAAAAGACTTCCTTCCATGTTATCAGTGATGCTAGTTAAGTCACAGACTTCAGATTTCAAATTGGATATTTTTCTTAATCATGCTATAGTCTAATGGGTAAAACACTTTTTTTCCTTTAAAATACCTTTTAATTAAATTTATGGCATTTACTCAGGAAACATTCAGATGTACTTGGTAACTTTAAACCTCTTCCTATTTTCTCAGATTCCCTTGCTACCTCCAGAAGCTTCTAACAGTAAAACCTTCTGTATCTTGTCTCCGTATCATCCAAGAGTCCCTTATCTCCTCCTAACATGCACAATAACAAGAAATTATTCACTTGGAGTGGAAGACTAAATAGGATTGTTGGTGTCTTAGGCACACTCTCTTCTGTGCAAAGGCCCAGTTAACACCAGTTAGCCACAGAAACAGCAGAGAAGGGAGAAGTCAATTTTACCATGAAAAGAGGAGGTAGAAACCAGGCCACCAAGGAATTAGATCAGACACCATATCAGTGAAATATCAGCACTTCACAGGAACAGCTCCTGGTGTTCAAAACAATTTCACCTGTATACAGCTGTCTACTAAAGTTAGAAAAGGGATTTAGAGACTTTAGATAAAATCCATATGAATTTAATTTTATAAATATCAATGTCTTAACTTTTAAAAATATAAAATGCATTAAATTTCCAGGTTTATTTACTTCGCTATGTTAGAACTTATGAATACTTATTTAGAAGCTTAATTTCACAATCTTGAATATAGATTTATTTTCTTTTTTTTTCTTTCTTAAAGCAACCTCCCCTTCTCCCCTTCTCCCCCACCTCTGTGTAGCCTTCCATTGAAGACTTTTAAGGCTTAAAAATTGATATTAACTGTGTATGAGTAAATTATGATTGACCATCATCATCCATGCTCTGTTAGATGCTGTTAGATCATGGGTTGAAAGAGGGATTTGCTAATTTCAGACACTTAAGTGGAGAGGTAGGACCAGAATGAGGTGGAATAAGAGATGTCATTTATTTTGCAAATAGATCCATTTAAAGTGCATGTAGATTCACTGACTCAGACAGTTCCACTTAGATGTACAGTAGTGTATGGCACTAGAATCAGGAATCAAATGTCTTAGACTCCTGGGACGGTTTCTCATTTTTTAAGAGAAGGAAGTAAAAGAAGTCACAAGTAGAGCAAGACTAAGTAAAAAGAGAAGGCATAAATTAAATATAAAATCTTATTAAACAGTATACACTATTACCTTCTTATTGCTCTGTTGTAAGAAAGTAACTAAAGCAAAGAAAACTAAGCTGTTAAAAAGGATAAAGAAAAATAAAGTTAGAATATTGTGGCTTATAAAGAGCTGGTGCATGTAGGCACATAACTGTCAACATTGGAAAGTGCTGCACAATATGTCTTTTCAGTTATTGTATTTCCAAACTTTGTGATTAACATCACTGTACAGAATGTCATTCCACAGCTATTTATTAAACAAAACCTTTAGGATCAAATTGTTAGCTTAAATTCTATTATGAATGAAGAAAGATGGGAGTATTTACTCTGCAAATCATAGTTATTTCCCTAGCTGCCTCCTAGTTCCTGGATGGAAAGTAAATTGCTTTGGATCTAGCCCGCCTCTGTGTCTTGAGTGGGCCAATTCAGAGTGGTTTCCTGATCTATCTGCTAGTTTGTTCTCTTTGGCTAAACATAATATTTGCTTGCTTTGGTGAAAAAATCCACATGCTTTCTCCTTCAGACTTTCAGAGACTATAACCTGCTCGCCAGGAATTCCAAGAACTATCTCAAAATGAATTTCCCAGTTGTGCATCAGATAACAGTATTTGTTGTTTGCCATTCACAGCCTCTTCTCTGAAAAATCCATTTTGAATTGAGCTAATGGCTATTCAGCTGTGAAAAGAAATACAGTATAGAGCAATGCTAGAATTGATTGGACCATGGGATAGCATCACAACCTGCAAAACAATAAACCAAAATGTTCAACAAGCAGCATGACTTAAAATCTGACCTATATTCACCACAACTTGGGGGAAAAATCTGGGACCGTACATTCTCACTATGAGACAATACACTGAAACTTTTTTTAAATCACTTTCTCAGAATATTTTGATTCTTTCCAAAGTGGTGCTATTTCTCTACTCAGATGTCCCATTTTTCATTTTAAGCATTCATTTACGCAGAAATATTTTCACTTCTCTCCCTGATTTGTTTTAGCTGCAGGGAAGGCTTCTTCCTATGACGTTGTGCACATTCTGAATGTTTCATTAGGTACTTCAAATACTCAGTCTGTGATAAACTTTTTCAAGGAGCATATTGCAGAAGAAAAAAATACTGATTAAACTTCTATTTATTTCCTTTTGAATTCTGACAAATGTGTTTTCTGCTTACTTTGTGATTTTCTTGCAGTGTTGTTTTACAGATTCACTTTTGCTAGCAAATCATATTTTAAGACTGACAAAGTACTCACTTTCTCTTCATAGATCTTGTGAATGCTCGGAGCCCATTCAGTGGGTCTTGTGCTTTTGGCTGGGTTTTTATCATTCTGATTTGGTTTCTTTAATTTTAACTACTGAAATAAGATTTAACTATGAATTATGTCCTGCTTTTCTCCTTCATCATCTCTTCTGAATTGATACAGGTTCCTAGAATAATTTGTATCTTGGATTTCACAAGCTTTCATAGGTCCCTTTTGTTATGTATACACATGGAGTATATGAATATACAGAGCATGTAAGACATATAGCATATGAAAAAGTACAGGTGAAATTAATGCTAAATATGTATTTCATTTTGAAACTGAGCCTAGGTAGTCTTAAAAGTATCTTTTGTAGGAACACAAGGTTACAGCCAGAGATGACTGAAGTCAGTAGAAAACACTGTCATTTAGGGACTAGTATTTTTTTCTACAGTGTTTTAAAGGAAAAATTATTTTTTAAACCTTAAACTGCTTTTACCAAACTATAGTCTGAAAGACATATTGAAAATTAAATTTTGCTTTTCACAAGTGTACTTCTAAAAATTATAGGATCTACAAAGTATATAAAGTGCAGGAGGTTATTGACAACTAATCCGTTGTAATATTAATGAAAAACTGTGAGACTTAAATAGCAGAATACAAAATAAAAGTATTGAATGGGATTTAAAGAATCAGCTGAACGAATCATGTGCCTTGGAAGAACATCCTTAAACTGTCAGTGAATCAGTTTACAAATTATGCCCACTAAAGTCACAATGAAAAGTCTTAACTTAAATAGGAGAGAAGATGTACAAATAGTGGATATAGAAATGAAATTGATGGCTTAGTTTCACTTGGTCAGTCAGTCTGTCCAGAAAGGGACATTGTGTTGCCCAATAACAGCTCCTGCCTGTGTAAAACTTCAAATAAAAGGAAAGACAAGGAAGTGGAAGACTGGGGTTCATTTGAAAATACGGTATTAAAGAAGAAAAAAATAGAACATTCTGCTAGAAATAGGAGCCTTGTACCAGGGTTAATACACATTTGGAGATTAACATAGTCTTCAGAAGTATTTTATAAGGGATTTTAAATTTTGAAATCTAGGTTCTAAAGAAACAAATAAAAGAGCACATAAAATACACTGTTCTGGTAGTTTCTGTATCGATTTTCCACCATTATGTCCACAAACTGGAGAAATATTTGATTGATTTTTCCAGTATTAAATAGTGTAGTCTTTTCAGAAGAAATAATCAGACTATTGCCATGAAAACCTCCTTTAGTAATAATTATCTTAGTCAGAAATTAGATAGCCTTAGTACTAGGACTTAGATTTAAATTACTTCTACTCTTGCCTACCAGTTGTCTTTCAAAATACCATTATATGTTCCACAGCACTTTAATATCACTTTACATTATAATAAAACAATACTTTATGCTTTCTACCTCCATCTTAATTACATGTACATGGAAAATCTTCAAAGAAACTTCCAGCAAAAATGTGGTTGTTACCACTGAGATGAACTCCAGTTTTCCAGTTGCTATTCTTCTAAAAGTAACTACTCACATAAACAACCCACTAGACATGGAACAACAAGAAAACCCCAAAGAATGTAACTGACCTAGCAGTGTATGTGAAGTCTTCTTTAGCATACAACAGGCTGGAGGAATGGCAAGACCATATAATTACATTTTCTGGCTGTTACCAGATGTTGTGTTTACCAAATTGTGACTAAGAAAACGTTTACATAGTTCTCAACTGTAAATTATACTTCTTTTTTTAGTTCTATCTGATGTGATAAACTTCTCTGTGAAACAGATATGCAAATACTAAATTTAAAAATATTAAGAAGTGTTATGGTATTATGAAAAACAAGAGAAAGAATAATTTTTATATTGTGAGATCCCACTGATTTTATGCTGAAAATTATTGTATTTTTTTAAAGTCTATTTTAACAGGGAAAAGCATGCAGCATGGATTTCAGTAATATTATCTGGAAAACCTGAGCATCTTTTCAATGATATGCATGTTTGGTATGTACATTATTGACTTCAGAGTGAGTTAAAAATTTGAAACATCTAAAACTGTTTGGGACTCTGACTATGGGATAAGTTTATATTGTTAATATAGATGTTACAGTAAGTTTTGAAATATGAAACGCTGACATTGAAGGAGGAAATGTGTCTGAGTTAGGAAATAGAACTGGTTAACGATGTTTGTGCTAGGTTTAAGCCATTTCCAAATGGTGTAAGGAAAAATTGAACATTGTCATTAAATTAAAATTATAGTCATTGTGGAGTGTAATGCTGTTTAACTCTCTCTTACTGGCTAAGAGTTAATTTTTCCAATTACAGTAGATAAAAGAATCAATGTCTTATTTCCACTGACAGCTTTCAGGCTTCCCCTCTTCCATCTCTGTCACACAGTCTCTTAAAGAAGAAGACTTGCAAAGACCTTGCCTTACAGATGATTTTGTTATCTCAAGCAATGATGTGCATGAGACTATCTGTGGAAGGAGAGACCACTCCTCTTTAATTGGATGGTGGAATTAGAACTCCTTCATCTTAAAATGAGAGTTTTTCAGAGGAAAGAAAAAGTCATCAAACCAGTGGAAAGGAAGACATAGAGAGAATGACAAGAGATGAAATTACAAGTAATCTTTAAAAATGAAACAGTGTAACTTCCTCTAAGATTGCAAGGTATCTATTTTCCCTTTTTTAAAATCTTGATATGGCACATCACAGTTGACAGTCAAGAGCAAGAAACACCTGGAGGCCAAGTCTTTGGGTGCTGAAAATGACCTTACTGGGGAGCTAGTGGAAAGAAGGCTAAACAGTCCTGTGGTGGATGAGTACTTCTGGAGATTTACTGTTTTTCAGTTCTGTTAGGTCAGATTTGGAACCATCAGTTAAACCATAAGTCTTGATTAATGGAAAGTTTTGATGATCTTGTACCATGGCACAAATAAGGTTTAATATTTCTTCAAAAGTCCTTAATTCACTGACTTTACTTCAATGTAACTGTCTAAGAGAAGGTCTTATTGTTCACAAACGATAATGCCTTTCAGATTTTGTTAGTGTTCATTTGCAAGGCGTGTTCATAAAGCTCAATCAAGGAAGACTGCATTAGGTGAGACACTGAAGGGATTAGGGGAACAGAGGGAAGTATGTATAGCACAGCTTATCTGGGAGGCAAAAAGCAGCTTAGTAGTGCTGATGTACTTTTTCCACTCTCCAGAAGTTGTTTGAGACCAATAGCTGTGGAGAGAAGTTCAACAAGAGGCCAACATTTTGCTGTACCTCAGTGGAAAAACCCAGGTCCACTCAACCTGATTGCATTACAAGTGGCTTTCAACAAGGTAAGCTGAGTCTGCTATGCACTGTTTCCTGTATTGTGTTCTGGGAGGATGGAGCTTGTTATTTAAGTGCTTAATACTGCATCCAGAATATGCAGAAGCTAAATTTAGCAATGCCAATTTGAACTCTTGCGTTTGGCTTGTTTGGATTTTTTTTACTGGCCAGAAAGAAAAACATACAGGGGTAAAAATGTGTACCTTAAAATAGTATTGCATTTGTAGAATCGGAGTCTCTTCTATAAACAATTTAATGGAATTTCTGAAAATGTTATATTCATCTCCAAAGACAAAATTTAGAATATTTTATGCAGCAAAAATAAATTGCACACTTGTAGTGTTTTGCATTTTGTGATTGCTTTGAAGGAACATCTGTTCTCTGAGGACTATTCAAACTCTTTAGATGTCCTATTAAAATCTTAGAGACTCTGAAGCATGCTATTCTTGAGCCAAAGAATGGAGTGAGGGAGGAAGGCACGTTGCCTCTTTTGACACCATGTTAGTGTCCAATGGCACTTGGGAAAAGTGTGCCCTGATAATAAAGTCACTGAATAGTTGGAAGAGGTATGACTTTAATGTAAGGAAACTGATGGACAGATAGATCCTTTCTGCCATTAAGATACACTTTCAAAAGTTGCATACTCTTCTGGCAGCCTGGAGGACAGACTAAAGTGCTAATACAAGGAGAAAGGAAAGAAAGTGCTTTCGACTGTCATTTTACATTTAAGCAAAATTTGTTATACTAGCTGCTTTTGTGATGGAAGTCCATAGTTTTTAAAAAAAACCCAAAAAAACATGTGTGCAGTACAAGAGAACATGGTACATATACACTTGCTATTATCTCTGTCAAAACCTATGCCCTTCAGCCAGGGAAAGACAAACAGGAATCTGGAAAGGTCCCCAAGGTTCTAAAAAGTCTCCTACAGTTATAGTCATACCTATACTGGGAAATTCTGCCAGTAAACAGGCAACAACAGCATGTGCTATCTAGATATTATATTTGATTTCCCTTCTAGTTAAATCTTTCCTCCTCAAGAGAAATTCTGTCTTCCCATACCTTCACTAGTTCACTGTCAGGTAGAAACACTTCACCTGAAGAATTCAGGGTGCTCTAATCCAAGGAGTCATAGTTCCTTTTCACGTTACAATCTTACGACATATCACCTAGGCCTTTCCTCCCATGGTCCCCTATGACTGCCCTTTCGCCTCACTCTTCTCTCAAAGGTAGATCCTGTGCAGCTCAAAGTGTTCTCATTTCCATTTCAGAAACAAGGTGCATGGTTTCTACAGCATTTCAGTTACTAAACCACTATGTATTAGCTTGGAAATGAGAAACTTGAAGTTGATGAAAGTATGCAACTGTTTCAGGTTATATCAGACACTTGACCCCTAGTTCTGCACCCTGTGAACTGGGGCTTCTAAATTTTTTAAAAACATCTTGGCAGTATTAGGAAGTAGTAATAATATATTTGTGTATGTGCAAACCTTTCAAGTATGGAGCTTGCCTCATGTGAGACTCTTAAGGATGGAAACACTATAAAATAGCAGAGCTTTGAAGGGGAACAGGCACACTGATATGTGTCTGTGCCCAAGTGGTTTCAACACGGGTGGTAGTTGTGCAGATGGAGAGACTGAGTCCTACAGAAAGGTGTTTCTAAACTGCAGAAAACAAGAGCTAGCACATCCCAAGATACCAGAACTGTGTTGATGGATACATTCAACCTGTCAACCCCTAATGCTGTTCGTGTGTATAAAGTATTTTTGTGAGTACAAGAGAATCACTGGGAGATCTGGCTGATAGTAATACTGTTTTTATGGACCTTATCTGCTAATCCACAAATGTGGAATATGACATTGTTATAAAGAAAAAAAGATTAAAATGTTAAGTGGAAAGAATAAATATAAAGCCGAAAGCAAGCTGCAATAGCTAGACAGAAGTTACACAAGCCTTTCATTTAGTGTGCCTGCCTCAGGGTGACTTTAAAGAATGCCTTAGAGTGACAGGCATCCATCATATATTGTGGTTCAGCTCTAGCAGAGTCAAAAATGGGTAATCATTGTAATTGTTTGCTGTACTTGGCTCAAGCACACATAGTAAATGATTTGCAAAAGCCCATTTTAAATTTGTGTTCTGATGTAGTGTATCATTAGACACAAGCAACAACACACTAACAATACCCAGAGACATTAACAATAACAGTCAAAGCTTATGAAAAGTAGACTTACTTAAATGTCATATTTTAAAATTTTGACTGTGAGCTTTTTGCTCAACCTTATATCATATTTGAACTCAGCACTGTTTTCTAAGTGGCAGAGATAGTGATCTGACTGTTGTCTCACTTTGGGTGGATGGTGTGGCTGCTTTGAAATATATTTCCTAGGCACCTCAAGCGTAAACATTTCCACAGATGTGGAGGTTTTGTGGGTGTCTTTGCAGAATTTGTCTTTGCTGCCTGAAAGTGACAAACTATCCTGTTGCACTTCTCATTACATCTCTGGGCTGGGCTACTTTCTCCAGGAAGCATTTCTTTTGATCTTGCCTCCTTTGCTATGTCAGAATTATGACCTGTACATAAATTTTCCTTTTGTATTCCTGAAAGTGGATTTATTATTAACAATGAATTTGCTTTTCTTAAATCTTTATCACAAAATATTATCTGTAGGAAAGAGTAATAAAAATTTTTCAGTCATTTGCCATGAAATTGCCAACAATATTAATATAGCATTTGATTATGTGACCCACATATTTTCCTCATAAACAAGAGGCAGCCTTCCTCTTGCTATATAATCTGGTTTACTACACACACATACATAGATCTATTAATTTGTGACAGGCTTACACTTTGAAAAAATGTTATATTTTCTTGGTATCCATGGAACAATTGCAGATGCTTTTCAAGCACCTTAAGAAGATAAGGTGTTGTCACAGTGGTTTAATTCCAGCTTCTATTGTCTTCTAAGGCAGATTTGCAGGGAAGACTTTGGGACTTGGGTCTGGCATCGTGTTACTGCAGGGGGGTAGCACTACTTGCCTGCTTGCTGCAGTGCTGTCGCAGGAAAATGACATGCTGAGAGGAAACACAACTGATTCTAAAGACAGATCTACACAACAGGCTTCTACGCACATTAAAATGCTGGTCACTACAAGAATCTTCCTCATGGCTCTTACTGATACTCTTGCATTAGCTTTTTAAAGAACAGCAGTCCTGAAACACGTCTGCAATCACACTGGGTTGCCAGAATACCTTAGGATAATTGTAAAGGCACGAGTTCTAGTACCTGCAAGCAAGGCTTCCGGGATCAAGAATTTTTGTAGGTATAACTAGCAACAGTGTAAGGGACAAACAGAAACACATCCAGAAACACAAATAATATCCAGTTTCTCTAAATAAATAATTAGGAAGAAAATGAAATAGTACTGTTTTTAAAACGAGGAATGGAAAGATTGCTAGGACGGCGAGCAAGTAGCAGGATCGTAATTACTCAGCTTTCATTCCCACCTGGACCCGGGTGCAACGGAGCCGCTGCGGTTCCCCGCCGCCACCGGGGGGCGCTCCTCTCCCAGGTACTTCGGGAAAAGGCGCCAACTGCGCTTCCCGGAGCTGTCCTGGTGAGATGTCGGCATGAGCGCGGCTCTGCTCAAAGAGGTCTCTAGAAGTAACTTCTGAAAGGTACGAATATTTTGGTAGCTAACTTTGAGCCACATTCCTTGAATTCTTGAATATTTGACTATTTTAAATTCAATTTAAAAATTAATTTAGAAATGACTGTGTCTTAAGGAACTGGAATGTTTAATGTATTCTCCTTGATTTCAGTTAATGAAGATTATTATTAAATATCTTATTCCTGCTTAGAGCTCACAGATACTCTCATAAGACCGTTATGTTCTTAATCTTCATTGTCAGTTTGTAACCATTAACCTAACATTAGTTAATACTTCCCTATTTATTATCCATATACTTTTGAAGAAATTTATAATTTAATACGCTTTGACTTAAAGGAAATAAAGACAAAAGCTTTCCAAATGTCCAGAGTATATACATTGTTAACCACTACTGTTCTTCAGAGCTTTAACCCAAACGTGTTTCATTCCCTGCGAGTGCATTGTATAAAGGACAAAACAACCTCATTTCCAGCTGCATAAAGCAGTTGCCTAGTGAGTATATCCAAATAGGATCAAAGAAATGGAGAAATGAAAAAAAAAAAGGGAAATACCTGCTATTCAAAAAGTAAAAGAATAAAAATATAAATAAATATAAATAAAAATATAAAAATATAAATATAAATAAAAAGTAAATTAAAAGGGAGTAGTGTCACCATAAAACATGAATCTGTTATAAATCAAAACCCCAAAGATTTCACCATTTACCTGTCAATTTTGTTTACTGTAACCTCTTAAAAACCTCACTCCAAAAATCTGATAAGGGATTAGAACAATGGGAATTTTAATCAATATGTACACACACTTTTTCAGATTGGCAAAAACACTTTGAATGAGTTATGGAAAGGAAAATTATATTTTAAATACCAAGTTTATTATTAAGAGAAAAGCATTCATTGCTTGCTTTATAACTCTCTGTCTTTATATTATCTGTGTACATGGCCTAGGATCAGGAATAATCAGATTCAAATACAACTTCAAGTCTTTAGTGATTAGTACAGACTTCTGGCATTCATGATGTGATTTTGTATATATTGATCAATGCAGCCTATTCATTTAATGTGAAAGATATAATTTGCTTCTGTTGTTCTAATTCTATGCCCCATTTTCAGAACAATCTCTGAGAGGAGGTATCAAGATGATTTCCTTGTACAAGTTTTATGACACTGTCTGAAAATGTCTGTACCATATCTCAAAATATTACCCATCACATAGCTTCTGTTTTGGTCTGAGAATTATGGTCTATCTTGGAGCTAATTTTCATACTACCAAGATAATTACAGGTACATGTCAAAAATCAGAAAGCTCTATGTCATTCACTCATTGCTGGTTTTTAAACTTCTCTTGGTGCATGATTCCCTCCCTTTTCCAGCAAAAATGTAATTGTTTATTGTGAATCTCTCTCAAAAACAAAGGTCTGAGTAACCCTGGTATTATGACACTGATATGTGGTCACCAACACAAAAAGTTACAGAGTGATGAAGAGTGTCATTCCTCCACATTGATTAAAACAAAGTCTTCTATCATGTGGCTAAAACTGTTCCTGTTCTGTAACTCTGAATCTGAGAGAGATCCTGTTATTAGAAGTAGGTTATTCTTTGATTGAGATGAAAAGTCAATGTCCTAAAACTATTTGTAGAATCCTAACTTTAAAAAGTTTTTTTGTTTTTTTTTTAATTTCAGTGTTTTAATTGCCTTGAATTGAAACATTAATTTTAATTGAATGTCAAATTGCACATACTGGTATCTCTAAATTACTTCTTTATTGTCTGAACACTTAACGTTCCTACTCTCTCCTATGGGCTGCCTAAGAAGCCAGATGGTTTGAAATTTCCAGGTCTTTGACCAGGCTCTCTGACAAAACTACATTGTCTACAACTCATTATGGCGTGCTTTGGGGTTTAGACATATCTGGCCTACACAGCCTAGGACTCTGAGAAACTTAGTCTTTGAAATACAGAAACTACCAATTGCAGCCAATTAATTATGATGGAAACTACTTTTTAATAGGTCAGCTGAATTTTGACAAAATGAAATCTTTCCATTTGGTTGGATAAACTGGTAAATTTTGCTATGTGAAAATGCCTACTGTATAAGCAGAGTTAGCATCCTACAGGAAGAAATTATTTTGCAGTAACACATTTTAACTGTTTAGCTGGATTATTTGCTAATTGGAGTGCCTTTCCAGTGTTCCTTGGGTTATTTCCTGGTGGCTTGGAGTTTATTTTGTTTGGTTGTGGGGTTTTTATTTTTTGTTTTAGAACTTTTTTCCCCTGATTTTTAATGTATTAAAGATGATGAAAAAATCAAAATAATTACAAGAATGATCATATGGAAAAATACTTAGTTCCTAGATGTCCTGATTAAGACAAGCTGCCAATTCTGAAACACTGCTGCCAATTCAAAATGTCCAGTTCAATATAGAGAGATTAGGCTGGAAACTGCAATAATCTATAAATTAGTACCAATCTACTCCCAACAGCTTCATCAATTCTGGTAATCTGGAGGGCCAACTCTACAGCAGTGTTGTTGTTGTTCCACATCAATTTTCCATTTCTGGAATAGACCATATATGTGATTATTAAGATAAAATACAGCCAAAGCAGTTAACTGAAGAAAGTGAGAGAAGAAGAGAGAGATGAAAAAAGATGAAAAGGAATAGGTAGAAGGAAACTACGTATTTGTATTCTGAAAACCACAGAAAAGGAAATGAACTGGAAAGAAGTGATTTTGAAAGACAGGAAGTGACAGAAAGATGAGAAAGGTGTTGGTGGTTTTAATAAATGAAATTTCTGTGAAGAAATGTGTAATTGAAAGGTTTTTTTCCTGCAATAAATTTGATATTTTCATATTTAAAAATTGGGTAGGAATGTGCAGAGGGTCTTCTGAGTTATATCCTAAAACTCCTATCTTATTTTTTTGCAAGATTTATGATCAATTTAACTTACTTTTAAATTATACAGAAAGTTTAATGATTACAGCACATTCATAAGAAAAAAAGAAATGTCATTTCAGAGACCTAGACTTTATATGCAGGTTATTTGTAAAGAAATTGTACTTAATTGCATAGCCTCCTCTCACTTCTGAATGAATTGGTAACAAGGTAAGACATACAGCATGTGTAATAGTGCCTACAGGCCCAAAACAAATTAACGTAATGGGCACAAATGTGTACTTCTGTCAAATTATGTATTTGATTAGGAATGGACTTGGCTTCTACTGTAAATGTGGTTTTGCAGAAGAAAAATAAGCCAGTTAACCCATGAAATTCTAAGACATTTTACACAGGTCTAGAAACGGAGCCAAAGAATAGATAGGGTTTGTGATTGAACTGTAAAACTGACTAAGGGTCCTCTTCTGTTGTAATACAGATTCCTTTAATGCTTACACTTTGCTCCAAAATCTAACATGTTAACTAAGCAAAGCTTGACTTTTGTCGCAACATTCTTTTGAATATGTGCAGTCCTCCAGGTTAACATCAAGTTGAGTGGGAGTTGATCTGCTGGAGGGTTGCAAGGCTCTACAGAGGGATCTGGACAGGCTAGAGCAATGACCTGAGGCCAGTTGTCTGAGGCTCAACAAGGCCAAGTACTGGGTTCTGCACCTCAGCCACAACCCCGTGCAGCACTGCAGGCTTGGGGAAGAGCAGCTGGAAAGATGCCTGTTGGAAAAAGACTGGGGGTGCTGGTCAACCAGCAGTGTGTCCCAGGTGGCCAAGAAGGCCAGTGGCATCCTGGCTGGCATCAGAAAAAATGGCAACAGATTGTATCAGCAGGACCACAGCAGTGATTATGCCCCTGTACTCGGTGATGCCACACCTCAAATCCTCTGTTCAGTTCTGGGCCACTCACACAGGAAGGACATTGAGGTGCTGGAGCAGGTCCAGAGAAGGGCAATGGAGCTGGTGAAGGGTCGGGAGCACAAATCTTATGAGGAGCAGCTGAGGGAGCTGGGGTTGTTCAGTCTGGAGAAGAGGAGGCTCAGGGGAGACTTTATTGCTCTCTACAGCTGCCTGAAAGGAAGCTTAGCCAGGTGGGAGTTGCTTGCTTCTGCCAGGTGACAAGAAGAAACAGCTTCAAGCTGCACCAGAGGAGGTTTAGACTGAATATTAGGAAAAATTTCTTGATGGAAATGGTTTTCAAGCACTGGGACAGGCTGCCCAGGGAAGTGGTTGAGTCACCATCCCTGGAGGTATTTAAAATACCTGTAGATGTGGCACTTACGGCCATGGTTTGGGATAGGCTTGGCAGTGCTGGGTTAATGGTTGGACTTGATGATCTTAAGTGTCTTTTCTATCCTAAATGATTCTATGATTCTATAGTAAAGAGGTGTTTTAGGTGAAGGAGGCATGGTGGGTTCAACTAAACTCTAAATTATATGACAGTCTCTAGCTAGTTCCATAGGTTAATTTATCAGCCTACAGTTAGTCAATAAAGTACTGCTTGTAAACCTGTCTTCACTATAAAATACAGGACACTTGTAGGGGAAGGCCTTTGCTCAGTTACTGACAGAAGAAAGGGGCAAGATGGTTCTGTTCTGATCAGTTTAACTTTTGCTTTTGTGCTTCCCTTTTAAGTTGTAAAGACTTACATCTTTCAGAGGTGTGACATTAGGCTGAATTTGTAGCTACCCATCTTTGGTGTCTAAAAACATGAGCCTTGTTTCTTTTACTTCTCATGTAAAACATTTTGATAAAGGATAGCTTTCTTCATAAATGACACCTTATTATGAACATTTTTAGACATTATTAGAATTATTTAGATTTTATTAAAATCCTCTGTAACAGTCTAAATGTCAATGAATATATTAGAAGTGTTTAATAATACGTGCTCTATTAAGAAGATAAAGCTTGATGGGATGTTTGATATGTAATAACCAATATATATCCAATATATGTCCAGTATATAATAACAAGGTATGTTCTATCGTATCCAATGCTTTGGATATCATGCATAAAACATTTTACAGGAAAACATTTGTTTTTCAGTAAATAAGATTCAAAAAAGCCTGAAATAAGAACTAATATAAAGCAGAACATTTCTATATTGGATAAATTGGATTAAAAATTGGTTTAAGTATTTGAGTAAACCTTGCCATTTGGATTAGTGTTTTGGCAAAACAGAAAAAAAATAACCCCAGTTTTGCACAAAAAACCTCAAAGAAAAGCAAGGTCATGTATAATGTTAAAAAAACCCCATGAAAAAAAAGTCTCAAGGTTAGAAATTTTTCATTAAATAATTTTCTTGCTTGCTACATTATGTATAGGGTAGAGCTATTGTTAAGAGAGACATTCAAGAATTTCAAGAACCCTGTCTCTTCAAAATAAGATGTAAAAGCAGACAATGGCTTGTGGTCAGGGAAAATAAATATTAGGAAGGAGATTAATTAGCATGCCAAAAGAACTTTACTAAGATGAGGAGGCTACAATGGGGCTGAAAATCTCCAGCTGTGCAGAACTCTCAGGAAGGAGGAAAAGTGGTAAATGAAGAATCAAAAAGGGTCCTTTACCTGTTTAATCAACCGCAATGATTAGAATAATTAATGTTTTTTCAAACTGTGTTACAGAGACATTTCTTAAAAGATGCTGGTGATCTACATAGTAAAGAAAAACAGGAGAGTGTGTTTCAGAGAGAAAATTTAAAAACCCCAAACTCTTCTGCTATATAATACGCATTTTTTCATGTTATTTTCATTCTCATATAAAAGAATGAAGAGCTAAAAGTTTCATTATATACTTCATCTTCTAGTTTTGTCTGCACTAGAATTACTTGCCCAGGTAAGTTATACAAGTGAATTTGCAAAATTTTTCTTATAACTTACTTCAGGCATGAAAATCCATAGTGAAATAAGGTCACCCAAACCAAATATACCTTTGACATCATACTATCACCCACAGTACCTTTTGTTGAGCATAACTCAAATTGTACATCTGTGTTTCTGGACAACATATTTGAGCAAACAGGAAAATTTCAGTGGGTAAAAATAGGAGAAGCAACACACCCTCTTTGCCTCTCCTTATTTCTCATTTTTGCCTGAGAACAAAAAACATGTGGAAGACCTTCTTCAGTCACATACTTTGGAAAACATATAAACTACAGCAGGTATGGATTAGAAAACTGCTGACCTACTCCTTAAACTTCTAGGATACTTAATCACACAAAATGGCAAGAAAGGCGAGAAAGAAATTTAGAGAAGTCAAAGCTGACAAAGGGTACCTATGTCCTACCCAACTTCTGAATTACTTCTATTGAGATTTTATGCTGTGAAATGGTTAAAACACGTCACCATCCAACACACAAACTTCAGCTAGATGCCCAACATTTTTTGGTGCTTAAATGAAGCCAAATCTGAAAATTTAGCCACAGCTCTTGACTCTAAAGTTCCTTTATATAGGAACATATAAAATAGCTAGAGATGCTTAAACTAGGAAAACATTTTCTCAAGGAGATCGTCAATAACACAGGAAGGTCTTAATAGGCATTGGTTTAAAAGCTCCATCAATCTTATGATGTTATGACTGTTTTTCTCACAGAAAATCTACTGCATACAGTGTTTGCTTTGAAAGGGTGTGTCTGGGACTAGGACACAGGGAGACATTTGCCTTTTTCTGGAAGCTGTGATGTGTGCCAGATAAAACTCCAGGACAGGAAAAGCTTCAGATTTTTCATGGATCTACTGAGAACAGTCAGATGAGAAGAGTTCCCAATTCATAATGAATAAACTGCATCTAAAAGAATTGATATGTAAAGATAGAAGATTGTCCTTAGCCTCAAGACGCTGCTTATTATTGTGTTGTAAATTTTAACGTACAGTTTAAATTGTTCACTGGACAAGAAAAGAGTTTTGAATTTTTGAACATCAACAAGTACAAAAATTAATTGCATGCTTTTCTAGAGACATAAACTTAACTTTGACAATGACAACTTAAAAATTCAGTAGTCAAAGTGAAAAATTAAGATTTTTATCTCTAGACAAGGTATTTTTCTTGAATAGGCTTTGTCAAACCTGAGTCGCTGAGGTTGGCTGGGGAAGTTCTGCAGTTTGCATTAAATAAAAAGCCAGATCCTTCTGTGTTGAACAACTTTGGATGAAGAAGAAATTCTCCTATTTGTGAAAGTCTGTGTTCCAGGATATATCTTTGTGAATTCCTGTTGCATCTGCTGTGGTTGTTGGGGCTATATAGAACGTCAGAAAGATTAGATGCGGTGTCAGGCAGAGATGTCACACCATTAAGATGTTTTCTGTTTCAGTTGTAAGCTTGGGAGGGCTTTGCTTAGAGCTCTTTGCTTGAGATGGTGGTCTGCCTCTGATCTTGGACAGGTGCACATAACAATGCCTTATTCTGAAACATATGTAAGCTGTCCATAAAAACCCATGTGTCCTTAATGCTGACCATTTGAGCGAACATGCTCTCTGGATCTTTGTTATTTGTGTCTTTTTGAGAGTACTTGTGTTAGCAGACATCTCCAGGTATTTAGCAATCTGATCAAATTCATGAAGAATGAGAAATATCAGCACCTTGGAGCATTTACCCTACAGGAAAAACATTAAAGATTAAATTGCAGTAATATCAGAAGAATAGGGAAAGCCATAGAAGACAAATACATTAAATCTTGAAGTCTGCAATGGCCTGAAGTAGAAGATGAAAGTCAAAGAAGAGCAAGAGATGAATACTTCAAAGCAGTTCAAGACACAAGTAGCAAAAGTCAAGGAGAAATTGAGATGCAACTAGCAAAAGACATCAAGGTTAGTAAGAAATCATTGCAAACATAATAAGTATTAGTATAAAGAAGATAAAAGGAAAGGAAGTGTCCCATTGTGGAGAAAGGATGTAGTAAGGAGAGAAATGGAAGAAACAATAATTTAAAACCTATGTACCAGTCATTAATGGCATGCAGTTGGTTAGCTCCGCCATCGCAGCAATGAGAAGGAAAAAAAGGGCTTAGGTAAGACTTTGTCTGTAATGAATCCATTTTGTAATTTTTGTAAAAATGTGATTGTTGTAATCATCTCATGAACTCTGCCCCTGAATATTTGCAGAATTGTTTGAAAGGGTCTCAAAACTGTTAGCCATTGCTTTTGAGAAACTGTAGAGAACAAGCAGGTACCAGATGACTGACTGTAAAAAACCAAAGCAAATTAAAGGGTTGCTTTAAAAGAGGGACCTTCAAACCAGTGCATTGAAAAGGGTCAGAAAATGAAACTCTTGTCATTCTACTCTCAATTTCTGGAAAACACAGGGACAGGTAATTTAGCACACTATGTCTAAATGTCTGGAAGATACCAAAGAAAAGGCAAATCCTATCAAGCCAAAATAATTTACATTTATTAAGTAAATCTGCTCTGTTCAATGGTTTCCTAGTGTTCTAGACATTGAAAATAAAAAACGTCTTAGTCCAATTTGAAAGATTCAGTGGGATAATAAAGTGATCAGAGATCTCAAAACCGTGGTATGTGATTAAAAGAACAGGGTTAAAATATGGTAGTAAACATATCACAGGGATGAAATACAGAGTAGGGTTACAATAATTTCCAATATGGGAAAGACTGTTGATCAGAGGAAAAGAGTAATTTGTTCTTCATGCTTTTGGAGAATAGGATTCACCAGAAGCTATAAATTTAAATTGCAGCAAGATGAATTTGTTTCAGGTTTTGGAAACCCCTTCTAAAGTTAGACAGTAAAACTCACTGACACAGATCAGTGTGGAGTTTCTATCACTGACAGACTCTACCAATAGTGATTCCAGAAGTAGATTTGGATCGACATCTGCCAGCAGTGACAACATATATCTGGCTTTGCTTGTGGGCAGTGGGATACCTAGATGTTCCTTTGGGATTCCCTTCTACATAAGTTTATTCAAATATAGTAACACAGCCCTTGCAGTTAATTTCTTAAAACTATTTTATCTCCATACTTTATTGCCTTAAGTGAACACATTCTTCATTTGCAGGAAGTGAGTAAAGCACTTTTGGGACACAGTGTTCAGGGCATAAATTTCCTTGCATTTCCTAATGATTTCTCAGCATGTCCCTTCTGTTCCATCAGTAACCTATGCATACAAGCTTTTCTTCCTATATATCTTGGTGCATAGATTACAAAATTCCAACACTCTTTCATATAACGTTGAGATGTATACACAAAGTACATATTTAAATGTATACTCCCTCTTTTTTTCTCATTCTATCCTTTTCCTTGTGCAACAACCCTATTGCTCACACCAGTAGTGTAACTTACAAGTATATTACCAGCTATATCATCTTCATCACTACCTCCCTGTAGGCTCCATCAGCTAGTCAGAGGTAAAGGTACCTGAACAGTTATGATTCTAAATTAGTAAGTCTTAATATTAAAATATTTATGTTACTAAAAATTTGCAAAATAGATCATATTTTGAAATAGAGATGAATATTTGTTAATAACAACAATGCTTCTTGACTGGACAATGATGAAGAGCCATGAGGCAGTTTCTAAACTCTCAGTTTAAAATTATGTCTGTGTTACCATTAGTATTATTCTCTTACAACTGCTGCAGTAACAGATTCCCTGTCACATCTTAAAGATGCTATTGTTAAACACATCACTAGGTAAAAATAGTTACATTTTCTGTAAGAAATGTATGTACATTTAAAATAAAGAATATTTCTCAAGATATGTAAGTTTAATCTTTGAAGAGAAGTGAAATTATTGAGGAAAAAAAAGAAAACTTCTTAGTTTTGTATCTTCAAAATGCCATTTCAATCAAGTATCATTGTATGCTCAAATAAATGGAATTACCAACTTGTGTAAAGCCCTTGATCAGAATGAGGCTCTTAAACCAATTATGTGGAGATCAGAGTGCTTAAAATTATAAGGAATACATTTAGAATTATTAAAGGCTTCAAATAGCCTGGTTCAGACAAAATTACATATAATTGATCATTAGTATGTGTTGTCAGTAGAAACTGCAGTCATAGGTGTTGAAGATCACTTTTTAGAGAAATTGCAGTGAAACTTTTGTAAAACTCAAACCAGAAGAGATTTGCCTTTTCTAAGAATTTTTGCTGAATGCAAATCCTAGCCACTTTTATTCCTCTTCTCCAAATATGGAAAAATGAGCAACAACTTAAAAGTACTAACTAATATTATCTGGATGAAATTGTCAAACACAGATGAAGCAAACCAAAAACCAAAACAGATTACCTTGATTGCTGGGTAAGTGAAAACACAAATTCAGGAATTGGAACGCTGTTAAAAAAGTTAAAATAAGTAATTCTTTAAAAAAAATAAAAATCATTAGCTTTATAGAGAAATTTCTTCTTTGCCAAAGGGCAAAGCAATTTGTAGGAAATTAACATTAAGACTGACAAATACAAACTGGATTGTCAGAGAATGATTCTATAAAGGGCTGACTCTATAACCCACCCTGAGAATAACATGACTGTTTTATTGATTCTTATTTAGCCTCTGTGCAGTCCCTCTATCCCTTTGCTTTGAATTTTATGATTCATTTATTACAGAATATAATGTCATTCTGGATAGGTAGCATTTTTAGAGTCAGGCACATAAATCCTAATCTGGCAATCATCCTCTCTATCTGTCATATGGGTGACAGGATTTTCATTGATTTTAGTGATACAAGTTTGAGAACAAAATGGCATGTATTATGTAGTGTATGATGTAGGTTATTGGATTTAATTAATATTTTACTATCTGTCTGTAGTTACAGTTTATGACCAAAATCAAAACTTGCTAAACTCAGTGGCAATCTCATAATCACTTCTCTTTTTGCATGAAGTGGCATTTTTCTGCCATCAGTGAATCTCTTGATGGACTTGACCCTAGTTCCAAGTCTGAAAACCACAAAGCCCAGAGCACAGAAAATACTTTCAGCAACCACACTGGGAGTGTTGTGTTCTTAACTTACTTGGCAACCTCGTGGTGAGTTACTCTTGGCTAATAGCCAAATGTTCACCCAGCTGCTCACAGCCCCTCTCCCCAGCAGGACAAGTAGAGGAAGAACTGGAGTGAGAGAGCTCATGGGTTGACATAAAAACAGGAATACTGTTTACCGATTACTGTTGCAGACAAGACAAACTTGACTGGGAGAAGCTTTATTGCCAATTAAAATAAAAGTGTAAAAGCTGGTATGAGTAGTGGTGAAGAAGAAGACACACGTTAAAACAACAGCTTTTCTCCCTTCTTTTCCCAGGCTCAGCTTCATTCCAGATTCCTCTCTTCCCGGCGCGCACAGAGAGAATTGAGGGCACGTACTATCAGTATGTAACAGTTTCTCTTCGCTGCTCCTTCCTTCTCACACTTTTCCTCTGCTCTGGCATGGCTTTTCCATGGGCTGCAGTTCTTCAGGAAAATGTGCTCTGGTCTGGGCTTGCCACAGTTTCTTTGGGTATATCCCTTTGCTCTGGCATGGGTCTCCCAGGGTCTGCAGTTCTCTGCCACGAACAGCATCATCTCATCTCTCTCTGACCTTGGTGTTCCCTGTTGTTTCTCACCGTTTCTGTTCCCACTTCTTCTCTCCGCACCGCATTTTCCGCTCTCTCTTGGCTGTGCTTTCACAGAGGCACCGCTGGCTTTGCCGAAGGGCTTAGCTGTGGCCGCAATGTCTCCACTGCGGGGCTGGCAGGAGCCAGCTGTTCCCAAAACGGGAGAGCCGCACACCTCTTCCCACAGAGGCCACCCCGCAGTCTCTGCCCTACTCCCTCTGCCGAAACCTTGCAACACGCAGCTAATACAAATCTAAAAAGCAGAGTGTTCCTCAAGTCTAGGGAATAAAGCTAACATTAAAAATTAGATTAATTAGGTCAACAGAATGGCAGATGGAACTTAAAATTAAATATAGAGGCAGCTATGCTGGAAAGGTAATTGAACTATTTATGCACCTTGCTCAGTTCTGAATTAAATTTAACTAATTCGGGAAAGCAACCAAATGTCATTGAAGGCTTTGAGTTAACATACCGTTGCTGTTTAAAAGACAAAAGCCAGAAAGAGAGGGAAGAGTGCACGATCCTTAGAAAAGGGGATAACACAGGAGACAGCATCACAACGTGTCTCCATCAGCATTCAGGCGATTCGCGAGCTTGTGTCTCTCCTTGCCCCGAAGGCGCGGGAAGTTCTATCATGACATGACTGTGAGTTTTGAAGGATCGTGTCCGCCTAGGGGTTTTCGCCCATTTAACGCGGGGTGCGAGGCGCCAGCGCAGCTGTAGCGAAGTTCCAGCGGCACCCCCCCCCACCTGGAGGAGGCGGCGGCACAGCGCGGCTGCTGCGGGGCCGGGCGGGGCGCGGCGCGGGTGCGCCCATGCCCGGGGATGTGCCCGTGCTCCCGGCCTCGCGCGGCTCCCGGCGGCGCGGGGTGCCCGGCTCCGGGCGGGAGCG